>NC_060140.1:897273657-897573726 GCF_021461385.2 Schistocerca piceifrons | reverse complement strand
GAGCTTGTGGCAGCTGTGCTGTCTTCAAAGATTAATAACGCCAGAATTCACTACTAACTCTTACCATTAGGGCTGAGCTATTTACGGTTAAAATACGTAGCAGTAAGCGCAAAGGCGTGACAGCTACAAGTCTGTATTGGCTTTATACATACGGAAGTAGGAAGCGGGTCATTCTGTCAGTGGAGGGGTTAAAACAACGGAGTCACTTGAGAACATACCCCATTTACTGATGGAAAGATTCGGCAGTTTGGTCGCATGTGGCGACCGTGACAGGACTTACCAAGTTTGTAGAATAATGGCTGCAATAAAAGTGTTTTATATAAACTGGTAGTTTCAAGAAAATTTTAAATTTAAATTCTGTTGTAGACAAATATACCACAATTGGTAAGTTCAAGACGACAACCTGCAAAGCAGCAAAAGAAAGTCCAATAGTAGGAGTTAAACAAGTAATACTTGGTTTAATCAACATTTCAATTAGGCACGAAATACAGCAGCATAAGATGGAGTCGAATAGTAACAAGCAAGACGAAAACATTACAAGGTCAGACCCAGAATTAGGGACCATAGATACTGTTGTAGGGTTGGAAAATCCTATAGATGAATCCACACCCTGTAAGTAGGCTGTTTATGTTTTCTCTATGTAAGTAGGCTGTTTATGTTTTCTCTATGTAAGTAGGCTGTTTATGTTTTCTTATTGGCAACGTTACATAGCGCTCAATATGAAAATCACTGGCTGTGCTGTGTGCAGTCTGTGGCTAGTTTGCATTGTTGTCTGCCATTGTAGTGTTGGGCAGCGGCAGCTGGATGTGAACAGCGCGTAGCGTTGCGCAGTTGGAGGTGAGCCGCCAGCAGTGGTGGATGTGGAGAGAGAGATGGCGGAGTTTTGAAATTTGTCATGAACTGCTATATTTGTATATGATGATATCAAGGTAAATACATTGTTTGTTCTCTATTAATATCTTTCATTTTGCTAACTATCCCTATCAGTAGTTAGTGCCTTCAGTAGTTTGAATCTTTTATTTAGCTGGCAGTAGTGGCGCTCGCTGTATTGCAGTAGCTTGAGCAGCGAAGATTTTTGTGAGGTAAGTGATTTGTGAAAGGTATAGTTTAATGTTAGTCAGGGCCATTCTTTTGTAGGGAATTTTGAAAGTCAGATTGCGTTGCGCTAACAAAATATTGTGAGTCAGTTTAAGCACAGTCCTGTATAATTTGTTCAAAGGGGACGTTTCATATGTCGACCCTTAGCCTAGGATACCTCACTGGAATCTTGTGATTTTTCTTGTAGTTTGTGTAATTAGTGTAGATTTTGTTTATTG
This sequence comes from Schistocerca piceifrons, assembly GCF_021461385.2. NCBI lineage: Eukaryota > Metazoa > Arthropoda > Insecta > Orthoptera > Acrididae > Schistocerca > Schistocerca piceifrons. The sequence goes on along the minus strand of NC_060140.1, from coordinate 897,572,410 downwards.
CTAGCGCGTAACTGTAGAGAGAATCTCCTTTGTAGTTGCAGTCTTTCATTGTTGTACAGTAAAACAGGTGTGGCATGCATGTAGATTTGCACCAAGTATTTCGCAGCTGCAATTAACTAGATATTATTTTCAGTGCTATGTTAATGTGTTCCCCTATTTTTGCTCTTCAAATTGTGTTCTTCTGTGTTATCGTGTGAAATATTGTGACAATTATGGCGTGTGAAAAACGTAACACTAGGCTCCAAACTAAACTGAGAAATAATAGTGACGACGAGCGTAGCTTATCAGCGCCGCAGAGTAATGAATTAACTAATGTTCAAAGTAGTAATTTGGTAATTGCGCATAGGGAAATGGAGCGGGCGGCAAACAATGGTGTAGACAGTGAAACAGGTAGTGAACAGGGAAGCGTTATCGATCGATTGGTCGGCAACAGCTCGCTTCAGGAATCGGGAATGACAGAACACAATATTGCAAATACTGCAGACTCAGGTTTTGGGTTCTCACCGTTTTCTCAAATGAGTCAAGACACATTTTCCGGTTGTCAAAATGTGAATGTTGCCGGTGCAACTTCACTGCCGAAAAGCACTGAGGAACATGTTTCAGACACCAGTGCATTGTTATTACAATTAATGCAACAAATGGGACAAAAGCTTGAAAAGTTAGACACAGTGGAACAAAATCTCAAGAAGTTAGACACAATGGAACAACACCAGAGACAAACACAGCAACAGTTAGACACAATGGAACAAAATCAGAGACAAACACAGCAACAGCTTCAAAAATTAGACTCATTGGAACAAACTCTTGAACAAACGCGTGAAGATTTAACTTCTGAGTTACATAACATTGAATCGAAATGTCAAAAAGTCTGTAATGACGTAAAACTCAAATTTGTGAGCATTTTCAACTTATTTTTTCGCGGCATGAAAATGCATTACAGAATCACGAAGCAGCCATAAAAGAACTGCAAATTATTGTTCATGAAAATCATGAGACCTTGCAAGCTAAATTTGACTCAGTTGCATCTACCGATTCGGTTACGCAACTTGCAAAAACTCAGGAAAACTTTAAGGACACAGTAGATACTCTGAAACTTGGTTCAGAAAAACACACTGAGGAAATAAGTACACTATCGGAGAAAGTAGCCGAACTTTTGGATCAGTTCACTAATTTATCTACGAAGGTAGATGATAATCTGATTGACGCAAGACCGGTAGTCTTTAATGACACAGAAGAGTGCGAACAAATTAGGAAATTCAAACAAAATCAGAATCAAATTAATACGCAACACCAAAGAGAAATCCGGGAAGTACAAGATCAGCTGACTCAGGTAATACAAGAATTACGTATTTCAGAGGCCACTCGCGCTCCAATACGGGAAGAGGGACTTAGAAATACGGAACAACCACAAAATAATAACACAGGACACTTCGGAAGTTATGAAAGAAATTGGCAATGTGCACCGAATTTTGAGATGGAACGGCCGACACGACCTAACAATGACCGATATGCGACTCGCCGACATGATGATTTTGACTATAAGCTGTTCATTACTACACGTAAATTCAAAACATTTAAAAATTCTGGCAACGACATTCATCCACAAGCATGACTCCATCAATTCTCTCATTGTTTTCCTCCCAACTGGTCATTGGAGCACAGATTAGAATTTATGTGTGGCTACTTAGAGAATGAACCAGCTGTAAGAATGCGATCGGTCATTCACGATTGCCACAGTGAAGGAGAGTTTTACCATGCCTTCCTCTCAGCATATTGGTCTCAAGCCACACAAGATCGAGTAAAACATGGTATCATAATGATGAAACATTTCGAACAATCTGAATTCTCCAGTCTTGTGAAATATTTTGAAGACATGTTGCACAAGAATCAGTACCTGTCAAACCCATACAGCCCCTCAGAACTCATCCGCATTTGCTTAATCAAATTACCTGAACATTTACGACATATTATTTTGGCAGGACGTTGCAAAGACGACATTGAAGCTTTTCAAGGACTGTTACAAGAACTGGAAAGTGACACTGACAATCGCGGAACGCAGGAGCACAACAATTACAGATCACATCAGTCGCAATTCCGCGATGAAAGAAATAATAACTGGACGCGACAAGGCTATTCTCACAACACAAATCGTGACCGAAACAGACACCACCCGTATTACAACCGTTGGCAGAGTAGTAATAATTACAGGGAAAGATCACCTCTCCGCGGTAGTGACTATCACAGAGACAATCTGAGAAACAGACAATTTGGGAACCAAAATAATTATTATCAAGCGAGACAGAATAACTCTAGACGCAACGGTCCAGCGCGCAGTTACGATTCAAGGAGAAATTCTCCACCACTTGACCGACAAGAAAGAAACTACAGGAACTACCGACATGACGACAGAAGATGTGATCGTAACGACAGACCTGAATTGCATCAGAACTGGCGGGATTCAAACAGAGCAGGGCCCTCTCGTCACGGTGAATTTGTAGAAGTTAGGTCTCCAAACCCCAATAACGACGCGCGCCAACAAAGAGACAATAGGCAATGACTCATACCGCTGGCAGCCACAAAACGTACTTCTGAAACTGACGACGCAGCTGCCGTAGGTAGTAATTACGTAAAAATGGAAGACATTAGGGGCATCTTACTCCAGGAACACGACGTAAAACATAACAACATTGCATATCCTGTGATTCACATTACAGTAAATGATGTAAAATTTACGGCAGTACTTGACTCTGGCAGTCCCATTTCAGTAATTAGTGAAACAGCCTTTAGCAAATGCAACAAATCGAACGATTGTCCCACACTTCCGTTACGTAAGATTAAATTACAAGGTGCAATCTTTGGAAAAAGTGTAGATGTACGCCAACAAACCAACTTAGAATTCTATTGTCAAAGCCACAGCTTCTCTATGAGCTTTCTCATTGTTCCATTATTGTCGACGGAAATTATATTGGGAGTAGACTTTTTGAATGAATACAAAGCAATCTTAAGCTTTCACGATGCTGAGATAAGTTTAGAAAAAGAAGGTAAGTCAGTAGCTTTGAAATTTGAAGATTGGCTCTCAAACCATGACGAAGAAATTAATCGGCTTTACCTCCTGTTAGACAACAGTTCGAAATTTTCAACGGAACTTGACACTAACAATCACTCTGCAAGTACTGACAGGGATGATGTCGACGGCATATTTGAAACTAATAAGTTAATTCAGAACAAAATTCAAACAATTGAGAATTGTACTGACACTGATAGGCAGGACCTCTTTGAGATTTTACAAGCACATTCCACAGTTTTTACTCACAAAACAGGAACAATCAAGGGATTTCAATACCAATTTCGTGTTCGTGAGCATACTAAATTTTGTGTTAGACCATACGTAATTCCGGCGCATTATAGGGACCGTGTTAGAACAGAAGTACAATCTATGCTTGATGAGGGCATTATTGAGCCTGCAGTAAGCTCATACAACAATCCATTACATGTTGTTGAGAAGAAAAATGGATCGATCAGACTTGTCTTAGATTCGAGACAAATCAATACTATCATTATTCCTGAAACAGACAGGCCGCAAACGTTGGAAGAACTTCTTCAAAATTTTAATGGTGTAAAAGTGTTGTCTTCCATTGATCTCAGATCCAGCTTTTATCAGATCGAACTTCATCCAGAATGTAGAAAATACACAGCTTTCCTTTGTTTCGGCGTTTGTTATCAGTTTCGGAAACTTCCCTTTGGTTTGAACATTTCTTCAGCAGCATTCATTCGCGGGCTAAATTCCATATTGCCTGAGTTCTTAAAACGTCACATCACCTTATATGTGGACGATATTCTAATAGCAGAAGCTTCATGGGAACAACATAATCGCATCCTCAACAGTTTGTTACGCATTTTTGCAGAATCTGGAATTACAGTTAACTTGGAAAAGTCTGAATTCGGTCGGACAAAGGTGAAGTTTTTGGGAGATATTATTTCTTCTAAAGGCATTCAGCCGGATCCTGAAAAGTTTGAAGCAATCAGAGCCATTCCAGTTCTATCCACAAAAAGACAAGTCCGCAGTTTTCTAGGTCTCGTAAATTTTTACCGTCGTTTTCTGAATATGCAAATTCTTGTTACACCAAAACTTTGTTCTCTAACTGGAAAAAATACTATTTGGAACTGGGACGAACAAGCACAGTTGGAATTCGATTCTTTAAAAGAAGCGTTACTTCATGCGCCAATATTAGCTCATCCAGATCTATCACAAGATTTCTGCCTTAGCACGGATTCTTCTAAAGTCGGTCTTGGTGCCCATTTATTTCAAGAAGCCATAGAAAATGACATTACTGTTCAGAAAACCATTGCTTTTGCTAGCCGAGTGCTAACCAAATCTGAAAAAAATTATTCCGTTACTGAATTAGAAGCTTTAGCAATCGTTTGGGCATTTAACAAATTCCGTTTCTTTCTTTCTGGTAAGCACGTAAAAGTATACAGTGATCATCGTGCATTACAATTTCTTATGTCTTCAAAATTAAATCATGACAGGTTAAAACGTTGGGCATTGTTTCTGCAAGAATTCCGCTTCACAATAGTCTACATTCCCGGCAAGGAGAACATTGTTGCGGACGCACTGTCACGCGCACCGGCTGGGCTTGAGAAAAGTAACATAGAAGGCAACATTGAGAAAAATTTCAGTATTCTTTACATTCAGAAAGTCGCCTTTGAAAACTTCATCACCACATCTTTAAAGGACATTGCTCATGAACATGATAAAGATCCGATTTGGAAAGACATCAAGAGCAAATGGCATGAAAAAACACACACACAGATTCGGCATTATTACCTGGTTAGAAACAACATACTCTTCAAACGCTGCACTGTTGATGACAAGCTATGGGTACTTTGCATTCCAGACGATTTTGTTAATAAGCTCATTTGCTACATTCATTTCAGCTACGCACATTTTGGCCCACGAAAATGTTATCATATTCTTCGAACGACTTGTTATTTTAACAATATGGAAAAGCGAATTCGAAGAGTCTTGTCTATTTGTAAACTTTGTCAAAAGGCGAAACCATCTACTGTCTCACATCGTGCTCCGTTGTTTCCTATCATTCCTTCTAAATTAAAAGAATTTGCTGCTGTTGATCTCTTGGGACCGCTTGTCAGAACATCTAATGGATTTTCGTACGTTCTAGTCGCTGTTGAACTTACTTCAAAATTTGTTTCTTTCACTCCGTTACGTAAAGCCACTGGACGGTCTGTATCCAACGCCTTTGTTGAAAATTTCTTACGTGAAGTTGGACCTGTTAGTAAAGTCATTTCAGATAACGGACCGCAATTCAGATCTGCTGTTTGGTCACGCATGCTTCGCAACCATAAAATCAAACCTGTTTTTATTTCATTGTACTCACCACATTGCAACCCGTCTGAACGGATTATGAAAGAAATCAATAAGCTTTGCAGACTTTATTGTCACAGAAAGCATCAGCATTGGGACAGATATTTACACTTATTTCAAAACGTGCTGAATGAAATGCCTCACGACTCCACTGCTTTACCACCTACTCTTGTACTGAAGAATGAAGAACCACCGAACAGAATCAGAGAGCTTGTACCTTTCCCGAATACACGTAAACTTCGACACAAAGACATAATTGATTTGGCTCTTAAAAATATAAAATCTGCAGCAGACAAAAGGAGAAAACTACACGGTAAAGCAAATGCAAAGAAGTTGTATATTGGTCAGAAAGTTCTCATTAAAGCTCATTCATTGTCACATAAGAAGAAACACTTGAGTCACAAATTCTTTCTAGTTTACAATGGACCTTACAGAATCCGACGCATACCACATGATAATTGCGTTGAAGTTGAAACTCTACGTACTAGGAAGAGTAAAGGTTTACACCACATTTCACATGTAAAACCGTTTATTGAAAGATAATCTGCTTTTTAACTTAGTCTTTGTCATAAAATTTTTCGCTTCACATTACTAATATGCTTTGTCAGACTTAGAATCTGTTAACATACAACAATATTTGAAGTTAAATATCCAATCAAGAACCAAGAGAACTTATTTAAACAGAAATGACGAATGCATTGTTATAGTAAACAGACGTCACAGTGTTATTGTGTGTGTACATTCTTGCTTGTTTGTTGCACGATTACGTAACGACTATAAGGCTCACATACTTAGAACATTTACCAGTACTGCTAATGAGATTTTAATGCAACATTTTGGTTTATTTGAAAATACATTCTGAATTTGAAGTGCTTTCTGAGAGATACCAGATGACGCAGAGGTTAGTTTATGTGACAGCTACACGATTTTTATCACGACGCTACTAATGAGTGACAATTTACAATGTTGCTTTTGCGGTGTATCTGTTTTATATCTGCACAGTTTTCTGAATTCTTCTGGAAAGAAAAACATGTTTTAGTAGTAACTTTTGTGGTATAGCAACAATGAGACAGCCTTTTTCGTGGCACAACATTACGTTACTGTACAGTACTTTCTTCATCACGCCAATAAGCATAATAACTACGATATCTATACGCAAAGCATTTCACTTTTGTTTATCATGAGGTAAGTACATTGGCTTCTGCAGAACTTAGCTTTCAGAGGAAAATAACTACGACACTTCTACAGAGATTATCTTACAACAAGATGCACATTTAGCGCTACAGGACACGCATTTCAGTGATCAATTTTATACTTAAAACATTTATTTTTAAAGTTTTTTGAATTACAAAGAAAGTTTTCCGTGATATATTTCATTCCATTGGTGTAATCTGTAACACCTGAGGGTATAATTACATTAATCCTCAGGGGGGTACACGCTTACTTTGTGTACCATGTGTGTGGCAACCACAAGGAACCCTAGCTAATATGGTATTTGCTTATACAACTTTACACATCGGTACCATATTTCTCTAACACACAAATTACACAGCTATCTGATCATTTAACTGAGAGAGACAAACATTTATTTTACTACATCAGTGACACATGTTTACGCAATTACACAGTTGGATAACTTCACACTTATGAAACTGTATTTTGTCTGTACTTTGTAAACTGTTCATATTTTTCGGAACCATTGTGATACTATGAGAGCTTTGAATGATGTATTTGGTATGAGATCATGATTTTTAAAGTTCGTTTGAGGTAGTTGACACTATTTAAATGAGCAGAGAATTCTTTTTAGGCTTAGAAATTATTGGAGGAAGTTACGACGATTTTGAGATTTGACTGAAGTTTTATGATGTTATTATTACGATGACGATGTGTATTATGTTGTTGAGGAATGTTTATTATGCTACGTATTTCTCACGATGAAATATTGAAGAAGTGTCGACGAATATGTATATGTATAATGAGGTAAGGAATAATGAGTAGTGTTTAGGGACTCTGATTTATGAAAAGGATGTTGGAAACCAAGAAACGTACTTTAAGAGTTATGAAATGTGTGACTGTATCACAATGCTGACGAATATTTTTTTTGGACACTTATATTTATAGGATTTTGTTTCTACAGATTTGCAACGCTAATTCTTGACCTGTGAAATATTTTTATATGAGACTGCAACGGTAGCAGAAACTGCTGTCGTAAATATTTCCGTACGAAAGTTAAGTGACCACCTGCACGTAATGCGTCGCGGGCACCCAGCTGTGTCAGACGCCTGGAGAAAAAGCCATTATTGCGAGCCCTTTTCAGCGGCACAGGTAGAACAAGAAAAAGGGGAGGCCATTATCCTCGGAAATATTCTTACATCTGCAAACCTGATAATGACAAGTGTCTTTCTACGAGAATTGAGAGCTACTGACTTACGAAATGCCACATAGCTATTGAATGATGTTTTTATGCTTTGGTTTGCGTAATTGCTTATTTCATTTGATATCTGGTTTCCAGTTGTGTTGCAGCATTGCTTTTATAAAATGAAATGCATTTGCTAATGTGAACACTTTCTGTCAACAGATCTATTAAATAATTATTTTATGATCCACATTCTTTAAAAAAAGGAGCACTTGGAAAGGAAAGAACAATAAGAAGGAACTAGTAACAGTAACACATAATTTTCTTTTCAAGTACATGGTAATATTTCTTTTTACAATCAGTTGTTGTGGTGCACCACTTTAATTACTTAGACATTAAGATGTGAATATACATTTCCCTTATCTGCAGTGTTGTTTTTACTGTAATATTTGTCTGCTTGAGCTATGTCATGTTTAGATATAAGCTGCTGTTTGCCAGGCATAGTGCTACTGAATTTTAAATTGTGTTACTCTGTTAAGCTAGTTTTACTACTGACTTATATTTCTTGTTACTGTACATTGGCTCATATTAGTTGTAATGTTGCATTGCTTGGTAATTTATATTTACTGTAGCTTGCTTTGCAATTTTCCATTTTTTTGGTCATTGTTGTTTGTGTTACTTATTTTGTGCTGCTGCATTGCCTCGTCCCTTAGTTTAGCATCTGAGCTCAGTAGATTTAAGTTAGCTTAAGAGGGGGTAGCCTCTAAGAGAATGAGTTGCGATGAATTGGAAGAAATGCATTCAGAAGTTATACGAAAAAAAAGTACAGAAAACAGGTTTAGGTAGGATTTTCTTGGAAATAAATGTTGAGGTAAGAAATGTGTGAACATATAAATACAGAAAGCATGCTTAGATAGAATTTTTTTGGTGGAAACAAAGGATGAAATAAGAGGAAAGATATATGAAGTTTTGGGTTGGACTGCAGTACCAAATGTTACACTGAAAACGAACCCTGTCCTTTCCTATTGGTGTTATCCCAGTATGTGTTTGTGTACCCTTGTGTATTTGTTTTCTTCCTGTCTCTGTGTAGTTTCATAGAATTTTTTCTTCTTTTAATATTAAGCTACATTCACTATGATGAGGAATACTGTTATCCTCAAATATAATTGGCATTAATAATATGTTATTTACCTTATAAATATGCTTACACATTATTTATTCTGTTTTGTTTTAATGCTCATGTGTGAAGTTGATGTTTCGAAAGTGATTCTGATCTTTTATTTTTGTACTCATGTCATAATTCCTGTAACACTGATGTATATGTTTATTTCTATTCTGTTGTAACGCCTGTACTTCAAATGTTATCTGTATTATTATGTTTCAATGATGTTTTCTGTATCTTTGCAATTGTATTCTCATGTTATAAAATTGTACTTGACACCAGTTCATCAAATTAAGTAACTTGTGAGTTACATTTCACTGCACACGTTTCTGTTGGTCATAGTATATGGACAATATGTGAGAAGTAGGGACTGATAGTGTTTGCACGTGTGTTAATAATTCAGCAAGGGACTGGATAACAGCATTGCTGGTTCTAAGGACAATTCCAAAAACTTTGTGAGTGCACAAGTGGTGGTTTATGGACTTGCTATATTATCCGCAAGACTCTTCAATGGTGATTGTGCACCTGCACAGTCACAACAGATGGCTGCTGGTTATCTCTACAAGGACTACAGTGGGTCTACATCTTTGATGATCCATCAATATCATTATTTCTACAAGGACTGCAGTGGGTCTGCACCTCTGGTGGCCCACCAATACCGTAATCTCTACCAGGACTACAGTGGGTCTGCTCTGTGATGACCTATCTACCAATACTCTTCAAAATTTCGACTGACTCTGCTGTGGGTTTGCTCTGTTGTGGCCCATTACCTGTATGCATGTCAAGAGTCAGCACTGTCTTTCCATTGGAAGGACAACACTACTTCTTCAAGACTGCATGGAAATCCACTACTTTCGTGTGCATTTTCTTCTACTGCTCAGACTTTGAGAAAAACACTACTATTTTACCGTGATGAATGATCAGGACTGTCTTTATGGACTGTGAGAAAATTTTAGCTTTTGACCAACATTGTATCAATAAGTGTGTGCATTTGATTTCTTTGTTATTGTAATTGTGAAAAAAATTTTAACAAATATGTATTGGCCAGTGCCCAAAAAAATTTGTAAAATTTTTTGTGGGGAGCATGGGGGCTATGTAAGTAGGCTGTTTATGTTTTCTCTATGTAAGTAGGCTGTTTATGTTTTCTCTATGTAAGTAGGCTGTTTATGTTTTCTTATTGGCAACGTTACATAGCGCTCAATATGAAAATCACTGGCTGTGCTGTGTGCAGTCTGTGGCTAGTTTGCATTGTTGTCTGCCATTGTAGTGTTGGGCAGCGGCAGCTGGATGTGAACAGCGCGTAGCGTTGCGCAGTTGGAGGTGAGCCGCCAGCAGTGGTGGATGTGGAGAGAGAGATGGCGGAGTTTTGAAATTTGTCATGAACTGCTATATTTGTATATGATGATATCAAGGTAAAGACATTGTTTGTTCTCTATTAATATCTTTCATTTTGCTAACTATCCCTATCAGTAGTTAGTGCCTTCAGTAGTTTGAATCTTTTATTTAGCTGGCAGTAGTGGCGCTCGCTGTATTGCAGTAGCTTGAGCAGCGAAGATTTTTGTGAGGTAAGTGATTTGTGAAAGGTATAGTTTAATGTTAGTCAGGGCCATTCTTTTGTAGGGAATTTTGAAAGTCAGATTGCGTTGCGCTAACAAAATATTGTGTGTCAGTTTAAGCACAGTCCTGTATAATTTGTTCAAAGGGGACGTTTCAACCCACAAAACAGGAGGAATGGGAAGTGAAACCAAAGGTAGTGAAAAGTGAACCCAATGTATCTGTGGATGCAAGTCACAAGGGAGAGGATATGGAATTAACAAGTTTGTTAAATAGTATGATGGCGCAAATTCGAGAAGGGAATGCTAGTTTGAAAGCAGAAATGGCTAGTCATATATCCCAACTGGATGAAAACCTATCTGGTAAAATAAAAGCCAATTTAGATATTTTGAATACGCAAAGCCAACGTATCACAGAGGTAAACAAATCAGTAAATAGCATTAGGGCTGAAATAACAAATGTTCAGAGAAAAGTCACCGAAATAGAGAAAAGATTTGATACCGAAATTCAGAAAATAGAGAAATCAGTGGAACCTTTGGTTGGTAAAAAATTAGAACCGATAATTGAAAGTAAATTACAGGTGATAGTACCAGTTGTAAAGAAAGAGATTGTTAAAGAAACGGCAGCTGATATTGAAACACTGCGCAATACCATGTTGAGTTTTGATGCATGTGTGCAGGAGCAGGAAAATACACTGCGTAATGAGATAAAATTGTTAAGTCAGCAAGTTCAGAATCAGACGTTTCTTAACTGTAGTGGTATCCCATTGGTAATGCAAAAATCGGAAATACTGAGTAGGGAGGAAAAATACGATCCCCAAAAGAAACAAGGTGGATGGCATCCAATGGATTTTATAAAAAATTGTGAACGTGTCTTACCAACAGACATGTCGGATAAAGAAAAATTAATTTAGTAATAGACGCTTTAGCAGGTCATGCTAAACGTTGGGGATTGAATTTGGATATCGACAATTTGAAGTTTACAGACTTCAAAGAAAAGTTCCTTGAGGAATTCTGGGGCACACAACAGAGGGATAGGTTGTGGAGAGAATTCGTTGTCGCCAGAATGCCAGAACATGGGCGTGGGCTCATGAAAGAATACTGTGAAGGATGGTTCAAGCGTTTGGAGTATCTTAAAGATCGTAGATCAGAATCGGAGATAGTGTGGGAGTTGTGGAAAAAGCTACCTGACGATTCAAAGCGTTATGTAGGAGGCACTCATCGAACATTCGATGAATTTTTAGAAAAAATCGAGAATGAAGATAGGTGGCGTGAAACTAGAGAGTTTCGAGGTTTCAGAAATCAGAATGGAATAGTAAAAGGTGGTAGGAATGAACCGCAAATTAACATGATGAGAGGATGAGGTCGAGGAGGTAACTCTCAGCGAGGGAGAGGACACTATCAGGGAAACGGGATGCATTATCAAAATCAGGAAAACTAAATACCGCGCAGGTCAAGGGCCTAACGCGCGCGGAAAGAAAGAAATGGCCCAAATATAGGGAAGATCGGAGTAGTCAGTACTATAGTAGGATAGTGCGTCGTTCGCCTGAAGAGCAGTTACATAAACGAAACTTTGCGAAGTATAATGCAGGGATACAAACAGAGGAGAGAGAGCAGGGAGGAATTATTAAGGGAAATGAAGTAGGAAAAGAATATCGGTCGGATGTGAAGGCTCACGTGAATGAAATAAGTACAATTCGAGGTCAGAGTGACGAATTGATGAAGGAAGAGTCAGAGAAGGCGTCGTTTGGCGGTAGGGATGGCAACTGTGCAGAGAGGCAGGGGCAAGGTAGGAGTGATGTGACTTATGGTAAAAGGTTCGTACGAATAGTCGACGAATCGCATCGAGAAGTAATTAAAGAGGAAAGGGTGGATAAGAAAAAGGGGCATAGTGCAGAGACGCATGCCGATTCAGAAATTACCTCGTATGCAGAATATGTACATCAGCTCAAAAGCCAGCCAGCACAATTAGAAAGATCTTCCACTCAAGTGATTAATTTGGACCCGAATATGACAGTGTTAGAGAGCCATACCGATTATGATGTGTACCTAGTGACAGCAAGAGTACATGACTGTGATGAAGATTCTTTTAAAGAAATTAGAGAAAGTCTATCTAACCAAGAGAAAGAGTGTTGTGATCCCTGTAGTACTGAAGCAAATGAGTTGAGTGAGACTGGAATTCCATTAGTAGGGGAAAATAATGAAAGTAAGAGTGGCGAATGCACTATCCAACAAAGGGAAAGTAGAGAAATGGATTATAATTTGCGAGAATTATTTGAATCCGAAGAAGGTAATATTTCTAAGGAGGAGGAATTATCGTCAGAATCATCAGAAAGCATACAGGGAGAAAAAGAAGTAGAGGAAGTTTCCGATTCCGCAACCGAGAGTTCAGGCATGACAGATTCGAATGAGAACGAGATGGCATTAAAGAGCCTAGACGAAGGACTATTGGAAAAAGTGGTGAAAGAATTTAGGATGAAAAGGAGAAAGAAACCTCCAGATGGAATGGTCAGCATAAAAACCGGAAAAATAATATGGCAAGACTTGGCGGTGGAAAAGGATTTATTATGGGAAGATAAAGAAAGTATGAAAGAGGACAATAGGATGCAAACAATCCTGCCCATTAATGTATGTGGGTACGATTTATATGTATTGTTGGATACGGGTGCTCAAATAAGTGCTATTTCGCACGCATTTTTTGAGATGATCAAAGAGCAACGAGGAGTAGTCATGATGCCAGTAACAGGTGTTAAAGTGATAGGGGCGACAGGGAAATGTAGTAAACCTGTTAAACATCAAGTGATGATGGAATTTAAGATAAAAAACAAGTTATTTTCGAATGCATTTTTAGTAGTTCCAGAGCTCAGTGCCGAGATCATTTTAGGCATTGACTGGTTAATAAAACAGAAAGTAATTATAGATTGTGACAAAGGGATAATAGTTTGTAAAGTTGACAGTGCGGTATTAGAAATACCATTTGAATCATCTAGAGTAATGGAAGAGAACCAGCTGAGATGGGTAGAATTTAGAGATGATCATGATTCAGGAATAGGTCAAAAATTCGATTGGTTTCTGGTGAGGCAGATAGTTGAAGATGGAAATAAGGAGACACTCCTTCGAAATGTAGTAGATAAAACGGAAGGACTATCTGATGCCCAAAGGGAGGATCTATGGCAAATTCTGAAAGAAAATCAGGAGGTATTTTCGGACAAACCGGGACGAGTGATAAATTATGAGTACTGCATGGAGGTAGAGGAGCATGAACCTTTCTTTAAACCACCATATAATGTACCCTTGTCTAAGAAAGAAGCAGTTCAAAATGAAATAGATAAAATGGTTTCATGTGGGGTCATTGAGCGGAGTTCTAGCCCATATAATAACCCACTGGTGATAGTAGGTAAGAAGGATGGAAGTGTACGAATAGTGATAGATGCTCATACTCTGAATAAAGTAGTGAAGAGGGAGTTGGATCGTCCAGAGAACATAGATAATTTATTGCAGAAGTTTAATGGTGTAAAGTACATGACTAGTTTAGACCTAACTGCAGGATACTGGCAAATCCCATTAAGTGAGGAGTCTAGGAAGTACACGGCATTTTTATTCAATGGCAAATGCTACCATTTCACAGTGGTACCATTTGGCCTAAATACTTCCGTTTCAGTGTTCATTCGGGCTTTAGACAAAATTTTAGGGAGTGAACTTAGTTTGCTAATCACGGTTTATGTAGAGGATCTGTTAATTGCTACAAGGACATGGGAAGAGCACATGGAGTTATGCGACAAGGTGTTCAAAGCTTTAATTAAAGGAGGAATGACCCTGAACCTGAAAAAATGCGAGTTTGTGAAGAAAGAAATAAAGTTTTTAGGTCACATAGTAACACCAGAGGGAATTGGAAAGGATCCCGATAAAGTCAAAGCAATAAGAAATTGTCCGGCTCCCAAGAATAAAAAACAACTAAAGTCGTTTATAGGACTTTGTTCCTTTTATCGTAAGTATGTGGATGATCAGGTGTTCAATAGCCCACATCTGAACAACCTACTTAAGAAGAACAGTGTGTATATATGGACTGATGAATGTGAAACAGCATTCAACCGGCTAAAAGACAATTTGGCTAAAAACATAAAGTTATGGCACCCTGACCTGTGTGAACCATTCCACATGGCAACAGATAGTTCAGATTATGGATTGGGAGTATCCATATTTCAGGAGGTAATGATAGATGGGGAAAAAACTCATAGGCAAATAGCATTTGCGAGTAGAACCATGTCTAAGTACGAAAGAAACTATACGGTTTCAGAGAAGGAGGCTTTAGCTATAGTATGGGGTTTTAGGAAATTTCAACTTTTCTTATGGGGGCATAAGACTGTGGTCCATACAGACCACAAAGCTTTAATATTTTTGAAGGACTGCAGATTGTTACATAACAGGTTGACCAGATGGGCGCTGTTTTTACAACAATTTGATATAGAGATCAAGTATGTTAAAGGGAAAGAACATGCAGTACCGGATGCTTTGTCGAGATTACCGGAAGGATGTGAGACACTAGAAAGTGTAAAGAATAGGGAAGATGTTTTTGAGGTGAATTACTTCAAAAAAGCGGAAGGAAGAGAAAAAATTAGGGAAATATGTCGGAATATGCGAAGATATCAAACTGATGATGATGCACTCAAGTCGGTAAAGGTCAAGTTTGACAATCCGGACGCAACTAACATAAGGGCTTCATATAAAATACACAAAGGTGTACTGTATCTTCAAAGATTAAATAATCCAGGGAAGTGGAGAGTATGTTGGCCGGAACAACACACTGAAGTGCTGATAGATTATGTTCACTTGGCATATGGCCATTGTGGTGCACGGAAGTGTACCGATAAGTTAGATGAATGCATTACCTTTAACAACATGGCACGAAGAGTAGCACAGAGGATAAGATCTTGTGATCTATGCCAAAAGGCGAAAGTAACAAATGCAACTAATCAAGGGCCCATGCAATCAATAAAACCTGATGAAGTATTAGAAATAGTAGCAGTAGATATCTTTGGACCATTACCGAAAACCATGGGGGGTTTTGTGTACATATTTGTAGCAGTTGAACTTTTCTCAAAGTATATAAAGCTATATCCCTTGAGAAAAGCTACTGCCAGAGCTGTGTATGATAAAATGGTGTGTGATTATTTTGTGAAAGTAGGGAAGCCAAAGAGAATACTATCAGACAGTTTTGCTCAAAAATGTGGAAGGATGGGATAACTGAGAAACAGGTAGAAGTGGTCCATATCTCAGCTTATCACCCATCAAGCAATCCGGCAGCAAGATATATGCGTGAGATAGGTCGGTTATTTAGGACGTACTGCCATAGTAACCACAAGAAGTGGGGCATGTATGTGAGTGAATTCGAAGAAATCATGAATTCATTAACAAACGAGAGCACTGGATTTACTCCAGAAGAAATCCTGAAAAAGACGAGAAGTAAATGTCTAGTAGAAGACCTACTAGAATTTCCAGATAGAGTTGAATTAGATTATGATAGTAAAAAGAACTTAGTAAAAGACAAGATGAGAAAACAAGCAGATGCGAGAATTCGTCGTCATGACGAAAAAGTAAGGAATCCTAAATTCAAAATAGGTGATCTCGTTCTTGTAAAAACACATGAAAAGTCAAGTGAAATTAATAACGAGATCAGCAAATTTAAATATATATATAATGGACCATTTAAAATAGTGTCCATACCCAATGTGAATGCTTATTATTTAGAGTACCCATTAACAGGCAAACGCCTGGGAGTAAGAAACATAGTGGATCTCAAAAGGTATGAGCCACGAATTCTACCAGATTGAAAATAAATATATAAATAAATATTAAAGTAAACCAATATGTAAATAGTTTTGTTTCTTTTGTTCTACGTGAAAGGTAAATGTTCACTAAAATATGTTGCAGTATTCTAATGAAACTTCTAGTTTAAGTAGAGACTAAACAGACTGGGAAAGACTGAGCTTCTAAGAAAGCCTTAATAGATGGGTAAATAAGTGTTGTGGAAGAGGTAGAAAAGTGAGGAGGTAAAGTGAAAAGGACGGGCTATAAAGTAATAGGCGCATAACGTGTGTTTTACTTGCCTGAGATAAAAGAAGTGTATTTAAAATTTTTGTAAAAAAGATGTTTAAAGTGTACTGTGTTTAGATGTAAGAAAATTGTAAAGAATATATGTAAATCATTTATGTAATGTTTAGCAGGAAAGATAGAAAGAATTGGTGTTTAATTTTAAATAAGTAATATAAGTACCGAGGTGTATCAGTAAGAAAGGGAAAACCCTTGGTAAAAAGCTTAACGAACATTTCAGATTCATTATAGGAGAGACTTCTTATTGAATTATCACTGTTAGATACTTCAATAAGAAGTGGGGCATGTGTAACGGAACTGAAATGATGGTGGGCTGACAGTAATTTGGAGCCCGCGCGTCGGAAACGGGCGTGCTGGTGTGAGACTGCCAGGGAGTGCACCCTGTTGCCATCTATTGGCGAAACTGGGAATTAGCGCTGTCTCAGACAATGCGCTAAGCTATCGGAGTCAAATGTATTCTTTTTCTTGGTAATTATAAGCTATTACTGTATGATTTAATGTTATAAAGCGCTAGTAGTAAATTATTATGACTGGTATGAACTCCAGGGTAATAAATATAAATATTCTTAAATACTAAATGATTTCAGTGAAAAGGTGGTAGGGGAACGCCCCCACTCTTGGTGATACGAGCGTAGCTAGAGGTAGCTGGAGACACAGGGACTGAGCAATGGCCTGGGGAGTGTTGACGTGAGCGGACGTGCGTAACTGTGCTCACGCAAAAGTGATTGTGCAACAGCGAAGAGGCGAATATCGTCGCCGTTTGTGGAGTGGAACGCGACGAATGGTTGTCGAAGCCGTCTCTATGCCACTGGGGCTGAGTGTAAGAGTTCTTGCGCCCAGATTTTATGGCGGACGTGCAGTAGCTTATACGAGTGCTACAGCTCGTAGTTCCAGCCGCCATTAAGGGCATGAGGCGTGAAGAGCTGCGTTAGCCACATGCATCCCACCACCAGCACCGACACGTCTACCCAAGGCAAGACTGCTTGAAATTGTTAAGTCGAACTTTGTATACATGTAAAAGGAGAATACCAGTTTTCTTTTGTGCAAGTGCAGAGGACAGAATATAGTAATGAGTAAAATTACGACGCATGTTTTTCATTGTAAAGTGTAGTAACCTGAAACATAGTGTAGTGAAATCAGACTGAGGCCACCATCGCCTCTTTCATTTACAATTCTTTTGGTTGTAGAATACTTTAGCGTTTAAGAATGTAGAAAAGAGCAATGGTCACACCAGAATGAGTCGCCTATTTATAGTTACTTAAAATTTTCTGAGTAACCTTTCAAGTAAAGTCACTTAACTAATTCTATAGCAATTGTCCAAAGAGTAATATCCCAAAATCATTAAATAAGTTGAAGGGTAGAAGTTTGTTAACCTAAGTTGCTTAAATTGTCTTGGTGGTAATTACCAAGCCAACTCACAGAAATTGAGAGAGTATTTGCTTTGTAGAATCACCCAGAATGATCAGAAATAGTAATATTCAGAATTAAGTTTAAAATTCAACTCAAGCCGTTTCACTTTGAAACGAGCCAAAAAATTGATTTATTCTTTTGCTCCTTCAGAGCTGGCGACCGTAGTTATAAGTATTTTCAGGAAGATTCGACGGTAAGTCTGCTGCTCTCGTCGTGCTGATAGGATTATCTACTGCTGCTAGCAGTGGTGATTGGATACATAAGCTCACTACCAAGTTAAGTGGGTCAGGTAGGCAGTGTTACCGTGTGAACTGTAGGGCACTGTAGGCCGTGGATCGAACCCGTTCAATCATCACAGCTCTTTGAGAAATAGTCCGGTTAGGAGTGTACTAATCCAATAGGTAAATACTGGCGAGTAACGGTCAAAAATGTATACGCAAGTGAATTTAGCAAGGTCCATGTAGCTCCTAGTTAATGTGGTGTAATGGCGAGGGTAGGAGTGGAGTAAAAGTGAGCTGAGCTTGTGGCAGCTGTGCTGTCTTCAAAGATTAATAACGCCAGAATTCACTACTAACTCTTACCATTAGGCCTGAGCTATTTACGGTTAAAATACGTAGCAGTAAGCGCAAAGGCGTGACAGCTACAAGTCCGTATTGGCTTTATACATACGGAAGTAGGAAGCGGGTCATTCTGTCAGTGGAGGGGTTAAAACAACGGAGTCACTTGAGAACATACCCCATTTACTGATGGAAAGATTCGGCGGTTCGGTCGCAAGTAGCTTGAAAATTCAGGATGAAAGGATATCAATGACAAAATTCACTGTTGACATTGCTGTCCTCAGTGGGTGTGAAGAAAAATTACAGTTGTTGGATGGAATGTACAGTCTAATGAGTTCCGAATATGGATTCAGGGTAAACCGAAAAAAGACGAAGGTAATGAGATGCAGCAGAAATGAGAATAGTTAGAAAATTAACATCAAAATTGGTGATCACGAAACACGCAAAGTTAAGGAAACAAAATTCCACATGACGGAGGAAGCAAGAAGGAGATAAAAAGCCTACTAGAACAGGCAAAGAGGGCATTTCTGGACGAGAGAAGTCTACAGGTATCAAACATATGCCTCAGTCTGAGGAAGTCATTACTGAGGATGTACGTCTGGAGCATAGAGTTGTATGGTAATGAATCATGGACAGTGCAAAAACCGGAACGGAAGTGAATCGAAATGTTTGAGATGTGATGCTATAAAAGATTTGAAAATTTGATGGACTGGTAAAGTAATCAGTGAGGACGTCCTCTGCAGAATCGGCGAAGAAAGGAATGTGTGGAAAACTGACGAGAAGAAGGGACATGACTATAAGAAATGGGTTACGACATCCAGGAAGAGCCTTTACGGTATTAGAGGGAGTTGTAGACGGAAAAAACTGTAGGAGAAGACAGGTATTTGAATACATCCAACAAATAGTTGAGGATGACTGGTGCAAGTGGTACTATCGAATGAAGAAGTTAGCGCAGGAGAGGAATTTCTGGAGAGCCGCATCACTCAGAAGACTGAAGACTTAATAAAAATGGTAAGAAACAATTAAAAACTTATGGATTCTACTTAACTTCAGTGAGAACAATTTCGTATTTAAGGCTGAAAAACTGTGCTTTTGTTCTGTTAATATCTGTTTATTTCGAACTGGTTACCGACTTCTTGGGCCATCGTCGGATGAGGGACACTAATGAAGCAAGCCAAATGATGGGCACGAACATACCACTAACACACACAGAGTCTTTGGACATAACGTCAAGTGAGAAATGTCAAATCGAGCGGTCACCACTTGTGCTATGCACCCAATATAGCCAAGATCACATAAATACCTCTTTATTATTGACATTCGTGGTGGGTCATCAATGAATGAAACACGTCAAGCTAACGTAAACAGATGTGTCAAAGGGAATACCCATGTATATCGTGAGCTTCAATACTTAATCTGTGGTTGCTGCTTATACGGACATAGCTACGTGCACAGGGTGCTTTTTGATTGTAAATGTTTTATTTCTGACAAGCCTTTGTCTAACGTGCTACATTTTATCCACTAATCTGACAACTTGACAGGACATTCCAACTTAAGAGGAACACGTTTCGTGACAAAAATTTTTGAACATCAGATTATGGCAAACTCTGTACTAACCTGTTGTCGATAATAAAGAAGTATTTATGCGATCTTGGTCATAGAAAGGTTTTTATCACGTAAAACACATCGCTCACTCTCATTTCTCAACATAAGACAATTCAGGCGATACTATAGTTTGTAAGGAAAATGTGTATCACAACTGTGGACACAGATGCCGTTTACTTTTCTGCATATGTTTTGTTCTGCTCAGCCAAGGGCAAATAACAATTTAAAAAAAGCGAAAGAACTCCACGGTGCAACGGGGTTGCAGAATGCAGCTATTAGGAACTGTTTTTAAAAATGAAGTATAATTTGCTGGGTTTCTGTCGTGGCCTTGGAGCGCTGGTGTAGCCTTGTGTATGGCTTCTTGCATACTAGTTACACCTTTTGATCAAACTTGTCAGCTTTCAGTTTCTCGTTTTAAGGGAATTTTGTTGGACAGATTCAAGCTACTTATCTATCACTTGTCTGAGAAATAGCAACGTAAATGCGACACTTGTGTATGGTGTCTTTAGTGAGCTCCAGGCGCAGTATATACGGCTACAAATGAGGTTCGTGTCACAAACTTCTGGTGAGCAAATCAGAATATGACATTCATGGCGCCGGTTAGCCACCAAACGCTTCGCTCCTTATTCGGAGAATTCCCTGACGCTGCTTGCTAGCGTCTCATTCCCCTCCACGAAATCTGATACGGACATCCTAACACAGAATGTTTCGAATGCAAAATTCATAGCTTAGCATGGCGCACACCGGCACGCTGCGCAAAATAATATTGAATTCCTCGTGGCAGAATTTCATTCTTGCTGGTTTCCATATGACGGGTTCTCACAGTTTGTTTTTCCTGCTAGAGTAAACAACGTATGAAATTGTGGAGTAACTTAAAACGTGGGGGAAGGTGAGGTCAACTGCGTATGCAACTGTATGCAACCACCGCAGTTAATGAAACCCCATTTGAAAAAGAACTGTATTAAATCAAGAACGGAGGGTTTCAAAAACAAACTGGACTCTGCGCTGCAATGGATAAATACATAACGAAAATATTTCTAACGGGGTACTATATATAGAACTTGGTTATATCAAGAACAGCGCAAAAACGAAGACCGAAGCAGAAGTTATGTTTTACTATAGATGAACAAGGCAAGGATGAGGTTCAAGTCTAGGCTTTATAGCAAATAAGAAAATTGAAAATAATATTATAGGCATTGAAGAAATATCATCAAGCATAGCAAAATTTGTTTTAAGAGTATTTTGCATCTCGTTAATGTAACTGTCGTCTTATTATGATGAGGCAGAAGATTCACTGATATGTGATTGTAAATTCTGCGAGAAGATCATAATGGGAATTTCAATGTAAACTAACACCAAAGATGAACGATTCTTCTGTGGGAATGTCGGATTATGATATAGGAAATAAAAGACATTATACGAGTACGTTAATAGAATTTGCCGAGAAAGTTTCACTGTCCACATAACAGAGTCTTTAAATAGTAAAATGTCACCAATAGAAATTTTCTGTGGCTTGTCCAAAACATTTGACGGTGTGAACCATGACATTATGTTACAGAAATTACAATTCTGTGGTATAAATGGAATAGCATATGAGTGGTTTAAGTGATACCTACAGAACAGGAAGCAAAAAGCTTTCTTATATGGGTCAAGTGATTTAAATAAGTTTGCCACTTCATCTAACTGGGGTGAAATTACACTAGGTGTTCTACAGGGTTCAATATGGGTCCCCTTCTGTTCTTGATATATGTGAACGACCTCCATTCCTACCTGAAACAGGAAGATCTAAACTTTGAAAAAGCACAGTACATCCAATTTTCTGCTGCAAAAAGTACAGTTCCTTCAATAAATATAACATATCAACAGAAGTCAGTAGACAGGGTAGAGCATACTAAGTTTTTGGGTGTACATATAGATGAGAATCTTAATTGGAAAATTCATATTTTGGATCTTCTAAAGCGACTAGGTTCAGAAACTTTTGCAATCAGAATAATTGCCAATTTTGAAGATATAGAAATTAGTAAGCTAACATACTTTGCATACTTTCACTCTCTGATGTCATCAGAATAATGTTGTGGGGTAACTCAACATTTATACAAAAAGTATTCACTGCTGAAAAGAAAGTGGTTAGAATAATGTGCGAGGTTCATAGTTGCACATCTTGTACGCATCTTTTTAAAAGACTGGGGATTCTTACAAGAGCCTTACAGTACATTTACTCAATATTAAATTTGTTCTCAACAACATGGACCAGTTTAAAAACAACAGTGACATGCTTATAATACCAGAAAAAAGAAAGACTTACACTATCCTTTACTCAACCTATCTTTGGCACAGAAAGGAGTAAAATATGGTGCTATAGAAATTTTCGACAAATTACCAGATGAAATAAAATGTCTGACAGTCAGCAGTGATAACTTCAAAAATAAATTGAAATCATATCTCCTTGACAACTCATTCTATACCATAGATGAATTCTTGAATATGAATAAATAAATCTATAAATATAGTATATGCATTTTGTGCCATTTAAGGGAATGGGGTAAATAATAGAAATATTAATCTTTAAATATATATATATATATATTAAAAAATCTTGTTTCATATGTGCATTTGTTGTGCACTTGACACGTTCCACATCATAACGGCTTCCGTACCATGTGATTGATCAATGGAACATGCAACCAACTAACTAACAACAAATTTGGGCTTAACACATTCCTCCAAGGAAAAACGAACTTAAAATGGACTTGAGATGGACTAAATGAAGTTCAGTATATTTTATCAATGAATACACGATGTGATAGTCATACCACTTCATAATTTAAAACGATAAGGATACTAAACAACCAACACCACCGACTAAAAGATTTTATTATTGTTTGTAGTTGCAGCAACTAGTACCACACCTAGTTTCAACCTTGAGGCCATCATCTGGCACACTCTTAAAACATTTCGTGTAGAATACGGCACGTCTACTACGTTAAAACGTAATCCATGGGTATTTCTCACTGGGCGGATACGTAACCTTGGTATATGGTACGGTTACATTTTAAAACTGTAATCATGTGGTATTCGCTACGAAAAATTTGAAACATTCTGACGTATGATGACCTCAGGTTGGGAAATAGTTATAGACTAATGAAAATGAAAAATTTCAGCAGTTTATTGTGGCCATTTACAACAAAATGTCGTTATTTAGGCTAAGAGTTTATGATACTATGATGCTTGAAAAGCGACATAAGCTTTCCGAGTACCTGGAGGAGCATCAGGCTGTATGCTTGACTGAGCTGGCCTCGTAACATTAGCCCACATGGCTTTGCTTTGTTGGTACCGCGAACGGAAGAACGCAAAGGGAACCTATAGCCCTTATCCAGGGCGATCCAAAATGTGTTATCTGCTTATACATGGTTATTTTGCCCACATGAACCAAGGCAGAATACTGGGGAACATTTTAACTTGTGTATGGACAAAATCTTAATTTCCAAAATTACCATCCGATATTAGAACGTTAATGTACATCCCTGCACACCCAACTTGGAATATCTTTTTCAGTGTGTACTCCAGTGAACGTACGACGAATATTGAGACGATAGTCAGAGTCGTCCCATAATTTTGCGAGGATGTCTGAAGTTGCTGGATCCGCTGCTGTTGTTATGCGGCGTTGCAGTTCACCCAACGTCATAGGAAGACGAGGCAAGTAGACGCAGTCCTTCACAAACTCGCACATAGAAATCACATTGGAGATCAGGAGCCTTGGATATCAAACGTGCGATGTTAAATACGTAGGCCGCTTGCGTCGTATTAGCTCACTAACTCGAAACGCTCCTCCATGCTCCTTCCAGCACCGTGGAAAAATATGAACGAGCGAGGTAGCGCTACCAGAGAGGTGTCTATCAGTAAACGCATGAACCAGATACTTACACATGGCCAAATAGAAAGCTTTCAGTTTCCGTGCTTCAGACAATACTCATCCCACGTTCGTACCTCCATTCATATAGAACCTACAACCTTGCAAGAGCACATGAAGTTTTTTCTAGCAACCTATGTTACTAGTTGTAGCTCAACTGTACGACTTAATGATAATGGCATCTCCGTGGTTAAAACATGCTTGCGGTAAAATACACTCCTGGAAATGGAAAAAAGAACACATTGACACCGGTGTGTCAGACCCACCATACTTGCTCCGGACACTGCGAGAGGGCTGTACAAGCAATGATCACACGCACGGCACAGCGGACACACCAGGAACCGCGGTGTTGGCCGTCGAATGGCGCTAGCTGCGCAGCATTTGTGCACCGCCGCCGTCAGTGTCAGCCAGTTTGCCGTGGCATACGGAGCTCCATCGCAGTCGTTAACACTGGTAGCATGCCGCGACAGCGTGGACGTGAACCGTATGTGCAGTTGACGGACTTTGAGCGAGGGCGTATAGTGGGTATGCGGGAGGCCGGGTGGACGTACCGCCGAATTGCTCAACACGTGGGGCGTGAGGTCTCCACAGTACATCGATGTTGTCGCCAGTGGTCGGCGGAAGGTGCACGTGCCCGTCGACCTGGGACCGGACCGCAGCGACGCACGGATGCACGCCAAGACCGTAGGATCCTACGCAGTGCCGTAGGGGACCGCACCGCCACTTCCCAGCAAATTAGGGACACTGTTGCTCCTGGGGTATCGGCGAGGACCATTCGCAACCGTCTCCATGAAGCTGGGCTACGGTCCCGCACACCGTTAGGCCGTCTTCCGCTCACGCCCCAACATCGTGCAGCCCGCCTCCAGTGGTGTCGCGACAGGCGTGAATGGAGGGACGAATGGAGACGTGTCGTCTTCAGCGATGAGAGTCACTTCTGCCTTGGTGCCAATGATGGTCGTATGCGTGTTTGGCGCCGTGCAGGTGAGCACCACAATCAGGACTGCATACGACCGAGGCACACAGGGCCAACACCCGGCATCATGGTGTGGGGAGCGATCTCCTACACTGGCCGTACACCACTGGTGATCGTCGAGGGGACACTGAATAGTGCACGGTACATCCAAACCGTCATCGAACCCATCGTTCTACTATTCCTAGACCGGCAAGGGAACTTGCTGTTCCAACAGGACAATGCACGTCCGCATGTATCCCGTGCCACCCAACGTACTCTAGAAGGTGTAAGTCAACTACCCTGGCCAGCAAGATCTCCGGATCTGTCCCCCATTGGGCATGTTTGGGACTGGATGAAGCGTCGTCTCACGCGGTCTGCACGTCCAGCACGAACGCTGGTCCAACTGAGGCGCCAGGTGGAAATGGCATGGCAAGCCGTTCCACAGGACTACATCCAGCATCTCTACGATCGTTTCCATGGGAGAATAGCAGCCTGCATTGCTGCGAAAGGTGAATATACACTGTACTAGTGCCGACATTGTGCATGCTCTGTTGCCTGTGTCTATGTGCCTGTGGTTCTGTCAGTGTGATCATGTGATGTATCTGACCCCAGGAATGTGTCAATAAAGTTTCCCCTTCCTGGGACAATGAATTCACGGTGTTCTTATTTCAATTTCCAGGAGTGTAGTCGCCCAGTCCAATCTCCTGCTGGGGATTACTGAGGAGGATGATGTCATCATTAAAAAGAAATCTGGCATTCAGCGGGACGGTGATGGAATGCTGGATCCATTTAGGGCATGAAACGGAAGAAGTAGTCGAGAAGGGAGTGAGACAAGGTTCTAGCCTATCCAGGACGTTATTTAATCTGTACATTAAGCAAGCAATAAAGGGAAGCAAGGGGAAAATCGGAAAGGTAATTTTACTTCAGGGACAAAAGAAGCTTTAGCGTTTGCTGATGAATCGTTATTATTTCAGAGGTGCCAAAAGAGTACGAAGCCTAGAGGAATGGATATTGTGTTTTTAAAAAAACAAAAAAAACGTTAACGGAGCGTAGACAAATTAAATCAGGGGATGCTGAGGGAACGAGTGCAGGAGATGAGACAGTAAAGTCTTGCTA
Source organism: Schistocerca piceifrons (assembly GCF_021461385.2). Classification (NCBI taxonomy): domain Eukaryota; kingdom Metazoa; phylum Arthropoda; class Insecta; order Orthoptera; family Acrididae; genus Schistocerca; species Schistocerca piceifrons. Next base: position 897,546,292 of record NC_060140.1, on the reverse strand, counting down.
TTTGGGCAGCAAAATAATTGACAATGGGCAAAGTTGAGAATATGTAAGATGCAGACTGGCACTAGCAAGAGAAGCGTTTCTGCAAAAAAGAAATGTACATTCAAGTGTCGTCTGCAGCTCGTGGTCTCGCGGTCACGTTCTCACTTCTCGAGCACGGGGTCCCGGGTTCGATTCCCGGCGGGGTCAGGGATTTTTCACCTGCTTCGAGATGACTGGGTGTTTGTGTTGTCCTCAACATTTCGTCATCATTCACGAAAGTGGCGAGATTGGACTGAGCAAAGTTTGGGAATTTGTACGGGCGCTGATAACGGCGCAGTTGAAGCGCCCCACAAACCAAACATCATCACATTTAAATGCTAGGCAGTCTCCTCTGAAAGTATTTGTCTTGAGTGCAGCCTTGTACAGGAGTGAAACATGGACGATAAACAGTCCAGAGATGATGAGAAATGAAGAGGGCTGGCGTCAGAGAGATTCCTTTGCTATGGCTCTCCGCCGTGTTTCATTACGAGCAGCAGCAGTGTGGTGGAGGGCTCCACTTGCCTCCCACGTGTGTAACGCGTGACGTCCGGCAATGCTGCATCCCTGAATTCGGCAACTAAGGCGGTAGCGGCCGAGGCTGGTGACGCATTGACCACAACCCACTGCAGGAGCGCTGTGTCCCAGGACTCGGCTGGCACCAGGGTGGCTCCACGTCTCGTCCCTCACGGGAGACTGACCTGACGCGATGTCGAGCTGCGGACCGTGTACAGCACTCCGGATGGCGCCCAAAGTGTCACAGTCCCACGGTGGTAGTACTGAGATGCTAACGCAAGATGATTTCAGTTAGAAAGTAGCTAGGGGCTGATCTTGCTCAGGGACTGTGCTTGCCTGGATTCGTGATTTCCTGTCAGAAATGTCACAATTCGTAGTAAATGAGAGAAAGCCATGTCCAAGGAAATGTTACGGGCCCTCTGCTCTTCCTAATCTATATAAATGATTTAGAAGACAGTCTGAGCAGCGCTCTCAGGTTGCTTGCAGATGATGCTGCCATTTACCGCCTAGTAAAGTCATGAAAAATCGAAACCTGTGATTTAGACAAGATATATGTATGGTGCGAAAAGTGACAATTTGACCCTATATAGTGAAAAATGCGCGCTCATCCACATGAGCACTGAAAGGAATCAGTTAAATTTCGCTTACACGATAAATCGCACAAACATAAAGGTTGTTATTTCAACTAAACGTCGGGGGATTACAAATATGAACAACTTAAATTAGCACGTTCACCTAGGCGATGTTGTGGGCAAGGTCAACCAGAGACTTTGTTTCACTAGTAGAACACTTAAATACAATAAATCTAGTAATAGACCGTCCAGAACGTGACTGTCCTCTACTGAATTACTACTGAGCGGTATAGGAACCGTACCACGTAGGGTTAACGTAGGAGAGCGAGAAAGTTCAAAGAAAGGCAGCTCGTTTTGAATTATCGTGAAATAGTGGTGAGAGTGTCACGGATTTGATACGCGAATTGAGATGGCAATCATGAAAACAAAGACTTTATCCGTTGCGGCGAGATCTTTTCACGAAATTTCAATCTCAAGTTTTGTCCTACAAATGCGAAAATATTCGGTCGATGTCCAGCTACATAAAGAGAAATGATCATCGTGATAAAATAAGCGAAACCAGAGCTCGCATGGAAAGATTTAGTGTTCGTTTTACCCGCACGCTGTTCGAGAGTGGTCTGGAAACGCGCGACCGCTACGGTCGCAGGTTCGAATCCTGCCTCGGGCATGGTTGTGTTTGATGTCTCTAGGTTAGTTAGGTTTAAGTAGTTTTAAGTTCTAGGGGACTGATGACCTTAGAAGTTAAGTCCCATAGTGCTCAGAGCCATTTGAACCATTTTTGGTTCGAGAGTGAACAGTCGATAAAGAGTGTGAAAGTGGTTCGATGAACCCTCTGCCAGGGACTTGAGTGTGAATTTCAGAGTAGTCATGTAGATGTCATGTAGACTATTGTGTAGAGCTGCATCGAACCAATCTGTAGACGGAAGACGACAATAGACAAGAGAGCGTCATCTGTATCGCAACTCTGTGTCGCGTAAATGATCATGTTTAACTGCTGAACGGAACCACGGAATGGGCAACAAGTGTGATTACTATTTAACCAAGGATTCCTATAATCTGAGAAAGATTTTGACTAAGTTTCAAAAAAGTCTGTACAAGTGCTCGTTCAGAAACTAGAAGCGAATTATGGTATGTTACCATAGTGAAGCATATGTATATCGATGGTACTTTTTTCCATTAGAACTCATTGTACAATAAATGGATGAAGAAGGCAGCTGAGGAGAACAGCCGGTTTAACAGGAACAGAAATTAACAGTAGAGTAAAAATTGCGTATAATGTTTTTCTCAACTAAAAAGTGTATTCGGAACTAGGTTTCCAATGATTGTTGAGAATTGTGGTGTCACCGTCAGACACCACACTTGCTAGGTGGTAGCCTTTAAATCGGCCGCGGTCCGTTAGTATACGTCGGACCCGCGTGTCGCCACTATCAGAGATTGCAGACCGAGCGCCGCCACACGGCAGGTCTAGAGAGACTTCCTAGCACTCGCCCCAGTTGTACAGCCGACTTTGCTAGCGATGGTTCACTGACAAAATACGCTCTAATTTGCCGAGACGATAGTTAGCATAGCCTTCAGCTACGTCATTTGCTACGACCTAGCAAGGCGCCATTACCAGTTACTATTGATGCTGTAAAACATGTACCGTCAAGAGCGATGTTCACCAATCATGGATTAAAGTTAAGTATTCCAGTAGCTACGTACGTTTTTTGTTAGTTTCATTTCCTTGAACTGTTCCAGACCTCACGCCCGCCTGCGTGAGCTAAAACGCGTGCCTTTCGGCTTCCTCTCATAGTGGGTTGGCTCTCTTGCCAATCAACAAGAAAGTCGTGTATGATACTTATGTTGATACGAGAAGACCAGTAGAAGATGGGGTATAGTGTCAAAGAGGTCCAACAGCTGAGCAGGTTAAAGGAAATATCAAGGTGACCTCATTTACAATAAGCAAGTTCATTCCGCAAACGTTGTAAAGACTTTCAATAATATGGTTGATTTTCGTGTCATTACGAAAATTGTTAAAATCCGATAATACGATTTCGGATATTACGCAACCACTAGATGTAATAGATTCTACAATGAGGTCTGTCCGGATTGACTATCAACTTTTTAAACTCTTCATATTCTTCCGAGCTCAATCTCCATTTGTGCCGAACATTACTATGAAACAATTAATTACCAAAGATTCGTCTCAAAATTTTCACAGCTAAGTGGGCAGTTGCTGTCACTCTTGGCGGTGAGCTGAGCACACTTCTCATTTCGATTCATCATCTTTTGAAAACGATTACCTTGATCCCGTCGTCATACATGGTGCCTGAACACACAGTCGAGTAACTGGGGTGTGGGACATTACAACCAATAGTAGTTAGCGTCAAAAGATTATATGAAAGTACCGTTCACGCAACTACTAGAATATTCGCGGTATTTTCAAGAGTAAAGGCTACAACCGAGTCAAATGGTGTTTTCCTGTAACAGAATTGCGGAAGTTTTTTTTTCTCAGCGATTCTGCATGTTTTTTGGGGTACTGAATACGAATTTCATGTTTGCTGTCTTGCTGGTCGCCTTCACAACCAAGAACACTAAAAAGCCACAAAATTTTGGCACTTTTTCCAGCGTTTCGCTTGTATTTCAAGAACTATGCGTTTTTCGAAGTTGACCTTCCCATGCAAAATTAAAGTAGACAAAATTTCCTACAAAATGCATTTGTCACGTTTGATTTCCAAACGAGCAGTATCGGCACTAGAGAGTGCTGAAAAGCAACTATTTTAAACTGAAGGGGATTGTTGGAAGTCGGAGGTTTCAGTGTGGTAATGGGAGGCAACAAATGTTTTGTCAACGTCGCCCCACTGCACTGGATCCAAGTAGTTTCCGGTCCACTGTTCCACCTGGTGGCTACCTCAAAAGTGTGATGTTAAGCTGCAACTTGAGAGTGAGGTATGAAAGCTGTGGTTGTTGCTGCCTTGAAGGCTGATGTCACGTATTGATTATAACTCAGCTGTTGAGTGTTGTGGTTGGGTAGTTAGCACCAAACAGAGCCATGAGAATTTTATCACAAGCAGCTGTAATTTCCTTTGGATAGGCTGAACGATCAATGACTTTAGTAATGCATGATTCGAGATCCGGATTTTTTTCTGGGGGAGGGCGTCATTAAAAGTTTTGTCTTGCCCTCGTTGCCTAACGCTGACGTAGACTCGCAACTACATATCGCATTCTAGAAGAGCACGAGTTTGGAAACTCTCTTATCCACTGCGCCTCCATGATGGAGATCCTCCACTAAGACCAGAAGGTCTACACCTTCCTCGTCGGTCTTGGTGGCCAAGCGGCTCTAGGTACTCAGTCCGGAACCGCGCAGCTGCTACGGTCGCAGGTTCGAGTCCTGCCTTGGGCATGTATGTGTGTGATCTCCTTAGGTTAGTTACGTTTAAGTAGTTCTAGGTCTAGGGGACTGATGACTTCAGATGTTAAGTCCCATAGTGCTCAGAGCCATTTGAACCATTTTTACACCTTCCTCCACAATTCCGACACTCTTGTGAGCCGAAGCCACTGATTCTACCGTCCCCCCTATCAGTACGTATGCATCACGTATGCCTGCTTGGATGCGATTCCACTTTCATTGTATTTTGCCATCTCTTCCTTGCTTTTCGCATTCGATAGCAAATTTGTTTGCGAAACCGCTGGTGCCGTGGTGCTTCTAAATCGAATCTCCGTAGACTACTTTTTGGCCTAACTGCTCAAGCGGCCCACGGGCTTGGTAGTTTTCTGTCCGTACTTACTTCATATATGAATATATGACTCACAAATTTATTCGAAGTTATGCTCACTCGACCTCACAAATCTGTGAACCATTAATCCCGCATCTGTTTGGTATACTGTGCTACTTGGGCCCAGACAAGTGGTTGTGAAAGCTGACAAAAATGGGTTAGCTCACATAGCACATTGAAACCCCGACTCCCAAAAAACCTTTCAGTTTAAACGTTGCAAATGCAAAACAGATTTCCAAGGTTCGTGTAGGTGAACAACACTGTTCTGCATAAACCGTGGCACCAATGTGAAAGGTCGTGTTCCAACACCAGCGACAGTTTGGATATTCAAGACGAATACGACCGGGACGATTCACTCGCTTTAGAACTGCCTGAAGCAGCTGAGATAACAGAAGGTATTAATCCATGTACTATTTTTCAGAATTAGGCGTCTTTACTATTCCATTTCTTGTCCATCATAACACGAATGATTCAATTACAGTTTATCAGTCGAAGAACAGGAACAGCTCACTCTTCAGCTTGGACATTCCCCATCATCTAACGCTTTGCCCAGACCTTCCACTACCAAAAACTGTTCACCTGGATCTTCTAGCGACCAATGAATATTGCCTGGGACACCAACAGCCAAATGGAGATGATTAAAAACACTGCGCACATGACATCTATACAAGTATTCCCTCATACATCGTAGTACAGAGTACAACTTATCTGTCTTTCGTATCCATATTCTATATCTACATGTTTTCTCTCTTCTCCAGATAGAGGTCCTGCTTCAAGTGATGACCCAATCCTGGCCTCAGCTTTCACTTATTTCATGACACCTATACATTGCTACATACAGGTTTCATATCCATCTTCATACTCTGTGTCGTGTTCCTAATATGCTGTAAATATAATTTGTTGATGTTTTCGTCAAATATGCTTTCCAGTCTATGGACTGAGAACAACCTTTTTTTGCCGACTTTCGTGACCGAGCGGTTCTAAGCGCTTCAGTCCGGAACAGAGTTGCTGCTACGGATCCTGCCTCCGGCATGGATGTTTGTGATGTCTTTAGGTTAGTTAGGTTCAAGTAGTTCTAGGTGCAGGGGATTGATGACCTCAGATGTTAAGTTCCATAGTGCTTAGAGCCATTTTTGAACAACCTCTTTTAAGTGAAATACACCGACAGTACAGCTCTCGTGGGAGACAGACTGTTGGGGGAAGGGTCGTTCGTTTGGTTGTAGGGAACAAAAGGCATTTTTTGTAATTTTCGCTTTTCTGCCTCCCTCCTTATGAGAAAAACTGAACGCTGCATACGTCTCTTGTAGGAAACTTCTTATACTTCCACTTGGCGCAGGGTTTTTTTTTAGAACGGATGTTTCTGAGGATGTCACACGTTCTGCCGCCAATACCGCTCGTCAGGAAATCAAACGTGACTGATGCATTTTGCAAGAAATTTTGAGTAACGTAGTTTTCAATAGGGTGGACATCTTCGACAGGTTATAACCGAAAAAATGAGGTGACAAAGTTTTGTGGTTTTTTATCGCTTTTCGTTGTGAAGCCGACCTCCTAGAAGGCAGCAAACAAGAAATTCGGATTCACCGCATCAAAGACCATACAAAAGCACTGAGAACAAAATTTTCGCCATTTTGATACGAAATAGGCTGTAAACCAGTCCTCTCCCTTGTACTGCTCAGCCTGTTCATCGGATGAACACTAAAGTAAATAAATCAGTGCTGCAGGAATGACACTAAAATTCGAACTGAATGATGAATTTAGTTGATGGCACTGCCATCCTTTGAGTAAGTGAGGAAAATTTGCGGGACTTGTTGAGTAGATGAATAGTCTGTTGAACACAGCATATGGACAAATATAAAACTATGAAAAACATTGTAGAACAAAAGAAATGAGCTTAGCGCCAAACTTATAACTGTGAACAAAGCAGCGGCTGAGGAACGAAGTAAGGAGTATGGAAGAAGCAGACTAGCACCTGTAAGTATCGGATTAATCACCAAATAAGTCTGCCAGTATTCAAGTATGGACCATACAGATGTTTACTATGCTCCTTTGTTGACAATTTACTGTTTGGAAGAACGACAAACCAGCCAATTTGCAAATTTCACTTTTTTTATCCACCTGATGACTAGTTTCGGGTCGGGAGCCATTTTCAGATCTTCAGATCTTCGTAACAGATAGTGAAAATGGTATTTCCGAAAATGAAAAAACTATACCAAAAATGTCCTTCTCCTCATCTCTCTCTCTCTCTCTCTCTCTCTCTCTCTCTCTCTCTCTCTCTCTCTCTCTCTCCGTCCATCCCCTTTCCTTTCTCTTTCAATTTCCTCCTCCCTCCTCTTTGTCCATCTCCTTCTGTTCATCTTTCTCCAAGTAATCACCTTCACCTGAATAACAGATTTCACACGTACCTGTAAACAAAATTTCATTTGTATCTTTAGCGAATTTCGACCTGCACTTTCGCTTTCACACAGCACAATCTTTATGCTATCTTGTCTTCTGAACAATGTCTCGTACAAAGATATCACTTTGCAGGTACATTCAGTGGTATAATTGGATATTGTCTGCAAAATATGTTACGAAAGCAATGTTAACAAAGAAGCAATAAATTCAAACGCCATGCACGGTGAGACAGTTTTTCACGCATCTCGGTGTTTATGACGTCATAGCTCCTGATCTATCTGTCACACAGTGATATAATTTTGTACGTACATTCAGCGTCATATGTGGATATCCTCTGAAAAATGTGTTGCAAACAGAATTAGTAGTAAAGGAGAAACAAATTTGAACGTCATGCATGTTGCGCCAGTTTTTTCCGCATCTCAGCGTTTATGACGTCATAGCTCCTGATTTATGTGTCATATAATAATAGAATTCTGTAGGTCTATTTAGCGGCCTATGTGGCTACTATCTGCTAAATTTATTGCGAATAGAGGTTGTATTACTGAAACAACAAATTTAAACGTCATGCTTGATGCAGCAGTTTTTCGCACCTCTCGTTGTTCATGACGTCATATTTCATGAATTATGGTAAGTTGGTGGTTCTTACTCCCACGGCGATTGTTACTGGATAGTGAGGTATGTGTGTGGAATATACGTGCTCAGACACATACATACTGAAACGCGTATGTATTTAGTACAGCGATGGCGAGGCATGACAGAATCTCTGACCAGAGAGTTATTTATCGTTGCTAGTCTGCGCTTGACCGCGCGAGAGTTCAGTTGCATGTAGGGAGTCAGTAGTAGCAGTTGCTAGTTGCACTCAGTCAGTGCTAGTAGCGCGCGAGACACAGTCGGAGTTGTGTGTGAGGAGTCGGCGGGCGTCGACATGGGGCTCTGGTCAAGATTCAGGACGAGGTATATTTTTTAAATAAGGTGATGAAGCAGCATTGCGCTCATCTGATAATGTAATGCATCTTAAGTGTAATTTGTTCAAGAATCGCCCCAATACTAATTTTGTTTTCAAACCAAGCATTTTAACAAAACAAACATTTTATTGAAAGAAAGTTTCCCATGCATTTCCTTAAAGAAAAAATTTACATAAGTTCAGAGAATTATTGCGATGCATTTCCTCCAAGCTATGGCGAAAAATAAGAGCAGATGCAATTTTACTGAGGTAAGAACAGGGCCTAAGATCGACATTTCGGTCTATTTGCGTTTTCATTGTCACTGAGATTTCATTTTTATTGAATTGACTTTCATTTTTGTGGGGAACTTACATTTGGCTCAGATTGCTATTTCTCATATAATTGTCATTGTCAATAAATTATTTTATTGCTGGGAGGTTACACTAGGTTATATTCCCATTAACATTTGAATAAATTGTCTTACGAAATTTTGTGGGGATGTTACACTTGGCGACATCCGGCCAGGATCGTATTTCTTTGGGAATCTTCTACAAAACAGTCAGATATCTGCTCTTATTTGCTTAAATATAATCAGCATTTGGCGCAACGCTTTTATTAATTTTATGACTTTCTTTCCTCAGATCATCGGGAATTCGTTGCTCTGTTGTATTTGTGTTTGTTGCTTTTTGCATTTGTGCTTATTTCTTTTGTGAATAATTGTGACTATTGTAAAAATGTGTATCGCGAGGTATCATGAATGAAATTACCGACTTAAACAACGTGACCCATAGTAATTGTGACGCGCAGGGTAATGATGACAATCCTGCGTTCACTAACAATCAGTGCGTTCCAACCGCTAATGATGACTTTTACCTTAATGATGAACAAGCGAACTCAATTGTCTCCTCTTTTAATTTGACGACAATTGATGACGCGGGGCGCTCTATTGCAATGAGCGCTGCCCAGGTTAACACAACCGGTTTGGAAAATTCGAGTGACGTACAGACAAGTTTTTCTAATGAAAATAATCAGGATATTCAAAGTAGGACGGATTTATTTAATTCCGAAATAGTGTCTGACAGTATACATCCGACTGATAAACTTTTTTGTAAATTACAGAATGACCAAATGGTCACACAAAACGCGACAATTGCAAATACACCGTCAAACAGTACAGAGAATGGAGTAGATAATGTTACATTGGGTCAAATTATGGCAATATTCCTACAAAATAAGGAAGATAACAAGTTAAGGAAAGTTTAAAACAACTTAATAAAATTAATGAAAAACTAGACAACAATGATGAAAATTTCAAACAACTTAGTGAACAGGTCAGACAACAAAATGAAAAACTAGACAATAATAATGAAGATCTCAAACAACTTAGTGAACAGAACAAACAGCTTAATGAAAAATTAGACAACAATTCCAGGCAGCTTAGTGAACAAATTAAAGCCGTTGCCGCGCAGTGTCATGACACTAAGGTACAGTTACGCGAGGAAATTGAGGCTTGTTCAAAGAAAAGTAGCGAAGAAATTAGATCTGTTGCTCAAGAATTAAGGGATATGCAAACAGTTAAAACAGAAACACCTAGAGAAGAAATTAGCGCAGTCGGTAAACAATGCTCTGAAAAGGCTACACAATTACGCAACGAGTTTAAAGCAATGACAGCAGAACTTTCGCGTACAATGGACGCAAAGATAGACGCGAAATTCAACCAACAGAACTCTCAAATTGACGAACGTTTTAATCTTCACATACAAAACAGTGATACGCGTTTCCGCAAATTTATTCAGGACCAAAATAAAGTAAAACGTCAAGTCATGGAAACAATCACTGCTCAGAGACAAGAAGACAAACGTAAAATGTTTGCGAAAGCAAAAACATACGTAGACAACAATATTGCTACAGTGTCCGACAAAATTAATACCATCGAACATTTGAACGCGGAATTATGTGATGAAATTTCTGATCTTAAATCAAAAACAGATACACACACAGTAGATATTCAAACAGTGACTGACAGATTCGAACAATTAGAACTAACACAGGATTCCGATGTCGTCAAAGCTGACGTTAAAAAATTGAACGAAACCACACGTAAATTACAAAACCAGATTAATACTTCTGACACTAAGACCGATGATCAGGTAAAAATACTGACTGAAAAATGTGATGAATTGGCCAGTCGTATTGATGTTACTGAAAGTAATAATGACAATAAATCAGATGCTACTGCACCGATTTTGTTTAACCAAACATCTGAATTCCAAAATTTACAACAGACAATTAATGAGTTCGATTCGTCTAATAACACGTTGCGTAGAAAATTGTCAAGTTTACAGCAAGAGATAACTGAGATGAAAAATATTTCAGTTAATAACACATCACAGCAGACGCCACTTTTCGAACATTTGTCAGACTCACGCAGCGCCTATAATTTGGGTGATCTACAGAGAGTACGGGACTTAGATTCCGAACAGACACAGACAAATAGATTCTCTTACAATACTGAACCTGTTCCATCATACAGAGACGATAATTTTGATTACAAACATTTTCTGTCAGTGAGAAAATTTAAAGGTGTTTAAAAATGACAGAACACAGATTCATCCGCTAGATTGGATACAACAGTTTAGCTTTGCTTTTCCACCGACTTGGCCTGTTACGCATAAATTTGAATTTATTTGCAGTATTTTGGAAGGGGAACCGGCAACTCGTATGAGACCGATCGCGAGGCAATGCTATTCAGTAGAAGAGTTTCAGAATGCTTTTCTATCAGCGTATTGGTCGAAGACGACACAGCGTGGAATCAAAGATCAATTAATTAGTTTATCAAATTATGAGAACTCCAATTTTTCCACTGTCTCGCAATTTTTTGATCACATGGTCCAACAAAACCAGTAGTAAGTGAACCATACAGTGAATCTGCACTGATACAATTATGCATTTCTAAATTATCAAGGTCATTAAGAGTGTCACTTCTAACGGGTCAGCAGAAGGAAAACGTTTCAGCATTCAGAGATCTGTTGCAGCTTTTAGAAGTGCAGCAATCAGATTATTCCTTCGTAAACAAAAATTTTTCGTATAACAACCAAGGCCAACAAACGTACAGCAATTACGATCAGCCACGTAATTTCAATAGTAAAAGTAACAGACGCTTTAGGAATGACAACCACCAAAACTTCAATAAAAGACAAAATTCCAATTATCAATACCGTCAGTTTTCAGCAACAGGAACCACATTTTAGTAACAATAGACGTTTTCCACCACAACAGCATGAAAGCCAGCCGGTTAGCATACCTAACCAACAATGTAGTGCACAAGGTCAACCTAACTTTAATGTTTCGTCGCGTGGACGTATAGTCCCTGGTCCAACAAATAGTAACGCACGGCAGCAAAGGAACAACTACGTACAGAAAACGCAGTATTTGAATTCCTATCGCAAACACCGTATAGGAATGACTATCACGACAGACGTACGAGCACTATTTTCAGCATACATATAATAACAATCGGTCCTACCAGCAGCAAAATGATCAGCAACAACATATTCCAGTGAATGAACCAGACAGTAGGTATCATCCAGAGCGTAATACGTCTGGAAGAAATAATAGAACAGTTCAAATAGTAGAAATGCCACGGAATCCCCCTGATGATAATAATAAGACGTCAGATAGAATCTGACTAGATACTGTACAGGTCGCATCTTCCAGTAACACAAGCACTACTTTAGACACGCAAAACGTTGTTCACGAAAATGTTATTACTTTTGACGATATCAGAGACACTCTTTTGGAGGAAAGACCAGTTATTCAGAAAACCATTTCACATCCTGTCATCGAAATTAAAATTGGATCTTCGAAATTTTCAGCAGTAATCGATTCCGGATCACCTATGTCAGTTATAAATGAGACTTTCAACGAATGTAACAAAGAGAATACGTATCCTACATTACCATTAGGCAAAACGGAAGTGAAAGGAGCAGTATGGAGTAAAGGTGTAGACGTTAAATTACAGACGCATTTATCATTTTGTATTGCAGGTCACACATTTCACTCAAATTTTTGGATAGTTCCTTTATTGACAACAGACGTTATTTTAGGTACTAATTTTCTCGTACAACACGACGCAGTGGTTGATTTTCAAAATTCCTATTTAATGTTGAAGGATGAAAATGTACAATTGGCTTCAGAGTTTCAGCATTCATTATCTGCGGAAGAACAAACAATTAATCGCACAGAGGTCATTTCCGCAACACGTAACATAGTCCGTAATTCCGCGTTGTTCACATACACGTACGTACATAACTATAATACTCCAGACGAAGGTGACTACGACGTAATACAGATGATTTCTGATAAAGTTAAACAGAGCAATGCAAATACAAATGACGAACGCATGCAATTACACAAAATTCTTTTACAGCAAGCTCCAGTTTTTGACAACATTCCTGGTACTATGTCCGGTTTTATGTATGAATTTCAAGTCAAACAGCATGATAAATTTAAAGCTAAACATTATCACATTCCGTATATCCATAGAGAACAAGTTAAGAAAGAATTGCAGGATATGTTCGACCAAGGAATTATAGAACCAGCAGTTAGTCCGTACATAACCCCGCTACATATTGTTAAGAAAAAAGATGGCTCACTTTGCCTCGTACTTCATTCACGTCACATCAATGACATTATTATTAATGAAACAGATCGACCACAGACACTAGAGGAACTTCTACAGAAATTTCACGGTACTGCTATTTATTCCACCCTAGATTTGAAATCGGGATTTTGGCAAATTCAACTTCATCCGAATTGCAGAAAGTACACAGCTTTTCTGTTTTGGTGACTGTTATCAATTTTGTAAATTACCGTTCGGCTTAACTATTTCTTCTGCAGCTTTTATTCGCGGTTTGAACACAATACTTCTGACAGAACTTAAAGACAGAATTACGACATACGTAGATGACATTCTTATCGCAGAAGCTAACTGGTCTGAACACAATGTGATTCTAAAACGACTGTTGCAAACTTTTCATGCACAAGGACTTACAGTTAATCTTAGTAAATCGCACGTTGGCAAAACTTCTATAAAATTTCTTGGACACGTAATTTCAGCAGAAGGCATTGCGCCTGATCCGGAAAAACTTCAAGCTCTACGTGACATTACTGTTCCTACGACGAAGAAACAATTACGCAGCTTTTTAGGATTAATTAACTTTTTTCGTAAATTTATTCATCATTCTGCTTTAGACACACCTAGATTATGCCAATTAACAGGTAAAAACAGTATTTGGTCATGGGATAAGCAAGCACATTCTGAATTCATGAACCTGAAACATGCTTTGTTGAATGCACCACTTTTATCGCACCCAGATCTTACCAGAAATTTTTCCATTGCCACCGACAGTTCCAACACCGCTTTAGGCGTACACATTTTTCAGGAAAAGTGAAGAAGATGGCTCTACAGTAATTAAAAACATCGCATTTGCAAGCCGCATTCTGTCACCTGCTGAACGAAATTATTCCGTTACTGAACTTGAAACATTATGTGTTGTATGGGCTTGTACGAGATTTAGGCACTTTCTTTATGGCAGACATACCACCGTTTACACAGACCATAGAGCTATACAATTTTTACTTTCCGCTAAATTTACACACGACAGGTTAAGCAGATGGAAACTTTATCTACAGGAATTTAATTTTACAATTGTTCACATTCCCGGAACACAAAATATTGTAGCAGATGCACTATCTCGTTCTCTCAGCAACAATCAGCAAGACGTCGCAACCAGCTTCTGCAAAGCAAATTTCAGTGTCATGTACATTCAACAAGTTGCATTTGAAAATTTTATTTCGTCGTCATTACAAGACATAGCAAAAGAGCAAAGTAAAGACAATGTGTGGAAAGAAATTAAACACCTTTGGCAAGATAAGAATAATGTTACGATTAGAAACCATTACACTGTGCGCAATGACATTCTGTTTCGCCGCTCTCATCCTGACAGCAACAATTGGTTATTATGCATTCCTGACGAACTGGTTAACAAATTAATCTGGTACACTCATTTACGTTATGCACATTACGGAGCCAGAAAATGTTTTCTTATACTGAGACAGAACTGTTATTTTGTCAACAAGGAGAAACGTATACGACGAGTTTTAGCGTCATGTAAAATTTGCCAGAAAGCTAAGTCAGACACAACTTCACATGTTCCTCCATTATATCCCATTGTACCTGTTAAATTAAGACATATGGCCGCAGTAGACATTTTTGGTCCAATTCCGAGAACTAACAGAGGTTTTTGCTACATCTTTGTCGCTGTTGAACTTACTTCAAAATTTGTTACTTTCACTCCGTTACGCAAAGCTACTGCTAAAACTGTTTCGAAAGCATTTGTAAAACATTTTCTATTTCATGTAGGGCATGTGATGAAAGTAATTTCTGACAATGGATCGCAATTTCGTTCTGCTACATGGACACGTATGTTACGAGCTGGAAACATTTCTCCGATCTATATATCCAAGTACCACGCTTCTTCGAACCCCTGTGAACGACTAATGAAATAAATTGGTAAACTGTGTAGAATATACTGCCACAAAAGACATATTGATTGGGACACACACATATTCTCATTCCAAGATGTAATTAATTCCATACCAAATGAATCGACTATGCTATCTCCGTCTGTTATACTGAAAAATACTGAACCACCTAACAAAATTAAAGAATTAGTAACATTTCCTACATCTCGTCGATTACGACACCACGAAATAATTGACATTGCGCTGAACAACATCAAACGTGCCGCAGAGCGCCGGAGAAGACAGCAAAAACAGGTTTGTACACGCCGAGACTTTCACGTGGGACAGAAGATATTAGTACGTACACACTATTTATCCAGCAAAATAAAAGGTAAGTGCAGTAAATTTGAACTTCTATACGCAGGTCCATATCGGATTCGCAGCATTCCTCACCCCAATGTTGTACACGTCGAAACTCTGAGAACCAGAAAATCGAAAGGAAACCACCACTTATCCAACATAAAACCCTTTATTGAGTGAACATACTTTATGATTTATCACACTGTAATGCTATTTACTAATTTTTATGATCATTTCTGCAATTATATTCACATGAACAATTACTGATGATTATCGTATTTTTTCTTGACAAGTGCCCGGCAAGGTAAGGTTAGCAGGTCGCTCTTCTTGTCGTTACGCATCAGACCGTGCATATTTTTCCAGACAAACTTGCGTATTTTATGAATAATTATGAAATTCTATGTAGTGACGTATTAATTTTATCAAATTCTCTCTCCATTAAGGTCTTTAATTCTCGCTTCTATTAACTACACTACATACAAGCTGAACACAACGAACGTCACATTTTGTCTTTCTTATGTATGTACGATTGTTTTCATGTTTTGTTTGTATGCACTGTGAAATAGTTAAGGTATAACACACACCAGTTGACTTTGACATTTTTTTGCCCTATGATATCTCAACATCGTGACTGGTTTTTTTTTTTTTTTTTTGCTGCTGTACATTTTTGCCTTTGAACACTGTCTATTCTTTTGACATATTACGTTTTCTGGTTTTCTGTCATGTTATGCTGTATGCTTAATTATGTCACCATAAAGCAGTCATTATTTAGTGAGTACATGATGTAAATGCAAGACATTAATCTTTGTTCATCAATTTCAGAAAGAAATGATGCGAGAAAGGAATAAATTAAACAGAAATGGGAATTTCACCTTCGGAATGATCGAAAGAAGATGCAAATCTCGTGAGGAAGAGTAAATGGATCAGAATTAACAAACATTAACAAGAATATACTATACATCATAGAATAGCAGTCTTAACTTTCAGAATACAAGGCGATTGATGCAGGCTGTCAGACAGAACTACACATCTTAGTTTTAGTGATGAAATATGCTAGAGATAAGGAATAGTTGTGTAATGAGTAATGAAGTGATTTTTTGCAGATGATAATGAATGCTGATGACGAGTAATGATGAAGAATATGCTACTATGAATAATGAAGTTTTTCTTTACAGGTGATGATAATAATGAAGTTATGATAATATGGATAATGAAGTTTTTTCTTTACAGATGAGGATGATGTTGAAGTTTATGTATTTATGCTATGTAGATATTTAAGTATTTGTTGCAGTTTGTTTTCACAGTATGTTTTATATTGTATGGTATGATGACTGAAGGTTTTGGAAAGGACAGCAATGGAACACATTTTTTATACACATTTCACTACCTGTTAATTCGAAGTTCACTACTTTTCAGCATAGTATGCGTTTCTTCTTTCAGGTCAATAATCCATTTTGTATTTTTTTCAGGAGAAGCTTTTCATGATACTAAACCTGTTACTTATTAAACCTATACTAGTACTTGCATTTTTTTTACCCAGTTGTGTCTATCATTTATAAATGTGATCACATATACTTCCTTGTTTCATAACCTTGCTACAGCTGACTCATGACGAATGACGTTGCACATTTTTCATTTTACAGGAACAACCCAGAAGCAAATTTTTTTTTTTTCTCTTCTTGCTTTCCCTTATAATTACCCAAAGCAATGCATTGGTAACAAAAAAAAAAGTATCACCAGTTCCAAATAATGCTACCCATTTAAGAGAGTTCTGAATAATACTGAATGATGAACAATGTTTTGTACTATTCAATACTTGCTGGCCAAGGAGTGCCAATAATTAGTGTAACTAAATGAATTATGTTGATACTATGCCATTCATTAGCTCCTGTAGTCAATGATGACTTTTGATTTTTGGTAACTGGCCAATGAGTGCCAATAATTAGTATAACTCAATGAATTATGTTAATGCTATGCCAATAATTGACTCTCCTTTTCAATGATGACTTCTGATGAACATTATTCTGTCATACTAAATATGCTTTGTAACTGGCCAAGGATTGCCACTGTTTATTGTAATACGATTACCCATGATGCCAATAATTGCTATAATCAGTTAATTTTATGAACATTATTCTGTAATACTAAATACATGGTACAGAAATGTTCAATAACTGGGCTATGAATGCCACAAACTACTACTGTAATTTTCAATGAAGACTACTATGTGACTTAATGTCCTTCACCTTCTGAGCTAACTACCCTGAATTACTGCAATATCCATTTGTCCTGTCCATCCTCATGATCATGGAGCACTATATTTGGTTTTTGCACTAATTCTACGTTGGTGTGCCTTGTAAGAGCGTGGTGTTGACACGACATGCTGTCCACCACCGTGAGCGATGAAGACGTTATTATGGTCCCACTGTTTGGTGTACCTGATGTACTGCCAAAATGATAACAGGGAATATTACTATGACATTTCAGTGTCTTGGATACGCTGATAAATACTTCTGGGAAAAGAACTGCAAATTGTCTCAGTGTTGTATTTCTGTGGAAAGATATGGACTTTCAGTGCAGCTGCGTGCAACCTAAGTGCTACAACCATGACGCAATCCTTCCTATTCCTTCCCTAATTCTTGTAAAATGAAAAAGTCATACAGTGCGTGTGCACTTCCTTTCATTTGTTAATAAGATCAGTTATCCTGAAATTACTAAAGACTTCTATACTGCATGTGCACTTTATTACACTCCTTGATTTGTTTGTTTGTTGTAGAAAAATACTAGAGAGTACTACAGTGTGTGTGCACTTTTGTCATTTGTCAATATGATTTGTACTCATTAGGTTTATTTGTCGTAAATATATTAGAGAGTTTTTCAGTGCGTGTGCACTTTATGCCATTTGTATTCATTACGTATATATTTTGTGGTTTTCTGATATGCTCTGTACTACAGTGTGTGTGCACTTTTGCCATTTATTAATACATTTTGTGATTTGCTGATATATTCTCAACTGCAGTGCATGTACACTTATGTCATGTGTTAATATGTTTTGTGCTGAACGTCAGTAACTGTGCACTTATGTCATATGTTCTGTACTCATTGTCATTGTCTGAAATGTTTTGTACTCGGTGCATGTGCACCACATTTAATTCATGTACTACATCTGAATATTCTGTAAATTGTAAAAGTTAATTAATTAAGAAAAAATTTGTTGCTCATGGCAAGTCCAAATGACTCACCATCGCTGCCAAATTTTTACCCCCCCCAGGGGAGGGTTATGAAACGCGTATGTATTTAGTACAGCGATGGCGAGGCATGACAGAATCTCTGACCAGAGAGTTATTTATCGTTGCTAGTCTGCGCTTGACCGCGCGAGAGTTCAGTTGCATGTAGGGAGTCAGTAGTAGCAGTTGCTAGTTGCACTCAGTCAGTGCTAGTAGCGCGCGAGACACAGTCGGAGTTGTGTGTGAGGAGTCGGCGGGCGTCGACATGGGGCTCTGGTCAAGATTCAGGACGAGGTATATTTTTTAAATAAGGTGATGAAGCAGCATTGCGCTCATCTGATAATGTAATGCATCTTAAGTGTAATTTGTTCAAGAATCGCCCCAATACTAATTTTGTTTTCAAACCAAGCATTTTAACAAAACAAACATTTTATTGAAAGAAAGTTTCCCATGCATTTCCTTAAAGAAAAAATTTACATAAGTTCAGAGAATTATTGCGATGCATTTCCTCCAAGCTATGGCGAAAAATAAGAGCAGATGCAATTTTACTGAGGTAAGAACAGGGCCTAAGATCGACATTTCGGTCTATTTGCGTTTTCATTGTCACTGAGATTTCATTTTTATTGAATTGACTTTCATTTTTATGGAGAGCTTACATTTGGCTCAGATTGCTATTTCTCATATAATTGTCATTGTCAATAAATTAATCTATTTGCTGGGAGATTACACTAGGTTCTATTATCATTAACATTTAAATATTGTCTTTCAAAATTTTGTGGGGAGGTTACAATACATCCATTTTTATAATATGTATGGGTTAGTCATTTATGCACTAATAATAATTCTTGAGGAGCAGATGAAATTGTTTTCTACTATAAACCATACTAAAACCACTAAACTGATACATTTAATTAGTTGTGTACAATGCTTTTCGTCAGTGTAGTTCATTTAAGCAATATTTTTCAATTGTGCTTCATTCTTATTAAACCTACCTAAAGAATTTGCTAAATCTGCTTAGAAAAAAATTGTTGAATGGATATTGGTGTAATGGGGGTGAGGGAGGAGCCAAGGAGCAGGTGACAGGTGTACAGGTTGTAACATACCCACCCCCCAGCATTACTATAATATATGATACCCGGAATTTGTAGCCGGGTATTGGTACTTTCTGTTACACAAAGAACAAAAATCATGCCACTATGGCACCTTTTCCTGTTATGTAATTGTACTATATAATACTATGTGTGATATTTAAACAAAATTTACGAATAATTAAATAACATGTAAATATGTAACATAATATTCAGTATGAACCATCAACATTTACTCAGAACTATAATAATCAGTACGTAATTCATTTGATTAGAAGTAGTTATAAATGTTAGCATCGTTATTACTTCCGTTAATTAACTGGAATTAGGTCTGGAAAGTTCAGTTTGGAAAACGTTATTGTAAATCGATCAAAAAGCAAGAACCAAATTTAAATTCACGTAATTTCAAGTGATATGTAATTTCAAATCCAAACTTGTAAACCAGAATTAATACCATTATTAAGATAATTAATTCATCATTGTTAGCACATGTAATTAACTGCATTCCTTACGTTTGGATGCATATTTCAAAGTTATGAACCATTAAAGACGTTAAACAACTTGTGTATATATTACGTAAATGTTAGCAATATTTTCCGATCGATAATTGATTTGTATTTATTAAATTAATGAAACGCATTACTGTAAAGAAAGTCGTATTTAATTTTCAATCTTAAATTGTACAATTTCTAACCTAAAACTCATCTGTAGTGAACTAATATTTTATGCTGTAAGTAATCTGATTGTCAACCTTTTGTATATTTGTAACTTTTAATTGTTACTATTAATTTCACGATGGTGTAATAATTGAAGTAATGAACACTCATTGTTTGGAATATATACAAGCAAACGCGGCAGTGCGGCGTCAGTTCGCCTAGGGCGTTCACTTTGTAGTCAAGTCTTTTCGGCCAATAAAGTCAGTCTGTCAGCTGTTGGATTGTCAAAGAGACTATATGTGAAGTTTGATGTATTCTGGAATGACTTTGGACAAATGTTATCATCAACCAATAAACCTCCGCAAATTGTATGACCTGGAGTTTTAATTAGAAGAAATCACGAGCTACCTGACTCAGGCAAATTACAAGATAAGTACAACAAAAGTACTTTGTTATGCATCGCCCTTACTTACATCAACTCCAGGTGCAAATATTCTGAGCGTGTGGGGTTGATCTGTTATTCTGCTCAACGGATTAATCTGAGATGTACCCTTTACCCTGTGGCTCCTGCAAGATGCGATTTCCACCCCCACACTACTACAGAAGTCAGACAGACGGTCCTAACGTTCTAAAGAGAAATGCCTGAAAAACTTTCAGCAATAAATATCTTCTAGAGTCGTCCGCTGTAAGGAAATGACACAAAAATTCACAAAATTTATTCCGTAACTTGCGGGATACTTGGGTACTGTAGTAGTGCTAGTTAGTGTAAGACAAACATGAAACTAACGAAAGTTATTCTTTATTTTGCAAAAATTCTGAAAAAACTCACTGGGGCTTTTAGTTATGAATTGAACAATTTATATCTTGGTTCTTTTCGGAATGTGAAGTTACCTCTCATGGATAGGATTCGCTAATGAATTTTCTATACAAAGTTTAAGATGGTTGTTGACTTGGCAGAATGGCTGAGAGGCACGCCTACTCAACTTGAATAACTATCCTTTAGACTGTTGCTAGGTATGGTCGAGGCTCTCACGTGTGAAATGCAGTGAAGTGTACTGTTGTGGAGGAAATATGAGGCTCGCAATAGCTGTAGCGCACAATACCGTAAGCTGCGATGACTGCTGTCTGCGCCACTCGCTGTTGACAAATAAGGTAACTCTCGTTCTATCTGGACTGACATTCGCCAATCAAACGCTCTCTATGCCTTGATGAAGTCAAGGATTCCTACTCTAACTATTGGCGTGGTGCACCAGTCAGATAACCAGTCCACTGCGATGCCACTCAAAATTCGCTCGCAGGCGTTTAACTATAACTCTGTCCGTTCACACCGCACAATAAGTGTGTCGGCCAACACAGTGAACAATGCTTAATCGCAAGGACTCAATATAGAGTAGCACTTCGATTCGCTCTCGACAGAGGTGCTCTCGCAGTGAAGTA
This sequence comes from Schistocerca piceifrons, assembly GCF_021461385.2. Taxonomy (NCBI): domain Eukaryota; kingdom Metazoa; phylum Arthropoda; class Insecta; order Orthoptera; family Acrididae; genus Schistocerca; species Schistocerca piceifrons. The sequence continues at coordinate 897,524,803 of NC_060140.1, read as the reverse complement.
CTGAGGCGAGACTTGTTCCTCGCTCTTTGAGTACACGTACGAGCGCACACGCTCTCGTTACGTGTTCCCACTCCAAGAGCGACAACGGAACGGCCCCTCTCCACGCCAGACGTGAAGAGGTATATCTTTTGCTCTCTTCCATTATTCCTTCAGCTCAAGGCGTCAGAAATATCGTCTGCCAATCAGCATTGCTCTTCTAAAACGTTTAAGGCGACCAATCCGGAAACCTGTAGCACTGGCGTTTGGCGTTTGCTGTCACCCTGTGAAAAGCTGTGAAACTGCGTGCTACGTGTAAAGAATGCATAGGTTGGCTGCTCCAACACAATGTAGCGGAATTTGCTTTTAAGCCGAACACGGAGTCGTTCCCACCTTTCACTCGGGCCCACGCCGTCCGCTACACGGGCGGTCACCGGCCGACATAGGCCGGGTCGTCCTCTTAAGGGACCGGAGTCCCGTTGTGTGGTTTCTCTCCCGAACTAAAAGCTTCTGTGACCGTCATGTCTGGAATGTATGCGTGTACGCCAGCCTCGAGTATTTCAACCACGGTGCGCTTACTTGTTAACTGCATATCGTTTGTATGAATTCGTACAACATTGATTTTATCTTATCGAGTTTGGGTTCGAATCAAGCGTCTTGATGTGCAGAATATGATTGTGAGGCGGAACATGTAAGCAATGAAGGTCAGGAGACCACGACGTCTTACAATATATAAGTAATTTTATTAACGCAAGGGTGGTAAATAAATCCTATGCATTCCTAAGGCAAGGGAGATGTCATAAGGTTCACCTCGATACGTCTCTAGTTCTTATTCTGCTTCCCGTCATTTAATATTGCTTTAGTCTTGGAAGCATCAACATGCACAGACTGTGCAGGTAAATGACAGACAGGACGTTGTCCCACACGTGAGACAAGAGAGCCGCTGTCGTGCTGCTGGGACAGAGCGGACGGGACGCCTGGTTGAGAGAGGTGACTGCGCTGGGAGTGGGGAGGCAGTGGTGGTGGTGGTGGCGGCGGCGGCGGCGGCGGCAGGAAATTGCATTTGTCTCGCCGGCTGACGTATGGCAAAGCAACGAGACGCAGGCGGCAGCCGCGGCGCCGGAAATCACGTCTGGACGTCGCACCTGCAAGGACCGCCGTCTTGTCATACGGAGAAATGCAAAACGTCGCTTTCCTTCGCCACAACAATATGTGTGATGTCTAGAGTTGTAAAATCACCGTAGGCTACCGCAAGTAAACGTACACTTGGCAGTTTTCTTACCAGCTTTGATTAACTAAGATTTTAACAGCTTTACCTGTATCTTGGCTGCCAGCCGGAGTGGCCGAGCGGTTCTAGGCGCTACAGTCTGGAACCGCGCGACCGCTACGGTCGCAGGTTCGAATCCTGCCTCGGGCATGGATGTGTGTGATGTCCTTACGTTAGTTAGGTTTAAGTTGTTCTAAGTTCTAGGGGACTGATGACCTCAGCAGTTAAGTCCCGTAGTGCGCAGAGCCATTTGAACCATTTGTATCTTAGCTGTGTGGCATACCTATCGAGCATTACCTGATTTCAGTCACTTTGTCTGCGTATGCTATTAGTGTCTTACTAGGAGCGGATATACAAGCGCGGATATAAAAAGGGCGCGTAACCTACGGAACATTTTTGTTCTACATTGTTTCGGCCCTTAAAAATAAACAACATTTTTAGCAAAATTGAAATTGACTGTATTTTCGTCTGAAAACTGTTGAGTTGTAACGTGCAACAGAGGCGTGTTGTAGTGAAAATGAAAAGTAATACAGATTTATCATATAGTGTTAGAGAAGTTTTTCCTCAAAAATTAAATATCTGAAGAATAAAAACGAATCAAACATCGCTTTACAAGTTCGTCTAGCTAATATAAAACATGTTTCTGTTACTCATAAACAACTTTCGGACTTATGCACAGTGACAGGAAAGTCTTGCCTTTGATCATGATGAAGAATATTCTACTGAGTACAAAAAAAAAAAAAAAAAAACAACAGTAATATAGGTGTTTTTACGCTTGTGCATGTAAACTGTAATTGCATCAAGAGTAATTGCTTGGATTATATTAAAGCACAGAAGTTACGCTATCAGCTAATTTTTAATACTTATAAAAGGAAATTTATATTTTGTAAGGATATAGGATACATAATGGAGTAACACTAACGGATGTGCGATTCTAATTATGTGCAAAACAAATAAAAAACAAAGAGAAGTCGCCGGATACCAATTTCGCTCTCAGAAATTCATTTATGTTTCGTTCCCTACCAATGCTACCCACACTACCGCTAAACCTACCATTTAAACGTCACTTATCTACTGTACAAGAATGACCGGACCACAGTTTTGGTAGAGCGCATCTCAAGTGACGTAATAAATCAACGTCGTGCCTTCAGCCGATTAATATTTGTGTGAACGGTGAAAACAAGTATTTGATTCAAAATTGTAAATTTCAGTGGAAAATTTTCGAAAGCGTGTGTTCCAGTCAGAGTGACTTCCTTTACTTTTAATTACGCATACTTCCTTCGTGCTGTATCTTTTTAGGGTGTGTGAAACTTTTGGAAGACATTACGAAAAGTAATCGTATGTATCGCGACATAATTATCCGTCCAATGGAGGTGCGCATCCAAATTCTCCACCGATCTCTGATATGCTATTGGTATAACGTCGAGAAGAATAGAAGGCCACTCTTCACGAAATATAGAGTTAATTCATTTCCGATAGGATATTGCACACACTTACTGCTTCTCGGAATTTAGGTTGCAGCCACCTGAATGTTATCATTGATGTGTATGATAACAGTAGTGTTGTCTTCGTGTTTATTATGCAATATAAATCGTTCGGGCCGACCGGACAAGTCAGAACAGAGAGCGGACGGTGTGAGGGACTTGACGTTGGAAGTTCCATAAGGTGGAGGTCATCGGCCGTGCTATTATATTTACAGGCGGTCACAGCTGACGAGTTTTAACTGGCTTACAGGTGCACCAGTACGTACTCTTTCCCATTATCTCATTTTAATTATCTGAATAATCTATCTTGGTACGCAGAGAGTTGTTTTGGTGATGACTTTGTGCTGATTCCTGTTATGAATTGGTTTCGTGAGAGATAAAAGAAGTGTATGCTTAAAAATCGGTACAGTAAATGGCTGAACATAACGAAACAAATGATACAGTACCTGAAAGACAAACTCTCAAAACTCTTTTTGAACGTTCTGCAGGCAAGATAGTTTGGAAAATCACCGACAGGGGCACCACCGCCATAGTTGCTCAAAATGACGGCGAACCAGACAGAGATTTCATTCTGTGTTCTAGAATTTGCCTGATGTCAGTTGGCAGTGAATGTTCAAAGAACTTTCCGTGGCAAGCTTCACAAGGTACACCATTTTACAATACCTTACTGAAGTGATGCAAGAAACTGGAGGAGGATAGCTGCTTGTGCGATGAAAAACTTTCGGGCTCACTGAGCGAGGGACGTGATGTTGCAAAGTACAAAAAAGTTTGCCTATCGATGTAGAGCAGAACTGAACATTCCTCATGCAGCAGTGTGGAAAATCCTTTGTAAGCTGTTAAGAACGAAGCCGTATAAGTTGCAGCTCCTGCAAGCAACACACCATGACGACAAAATGCACCGACTGAAGTTCTGCATTGATATGCAGAACTATATTGAAAAGTAACGACTTCTTAAGCAAATTAACCTGTAGTGATCAAGCCATTATTCATCTTTCGAGAAAGGTGAACCGACACAACACACGTATATTGGCGACAGAGAATCCACATGGAACTGTTCCACTAAAGTTAATGTACAACACGATAATCTATGGACACCTTTGCTGAAGGAACCGTCATTGGTATCACCTATCTCTAAATGCTACAATAATTGCGATTAATGCCACAACCTGAAAGTGGTAGTAGCGATTTCGTATTGCAACAAGATGGCGCCACTCCGCATACGCACAGTAGCATATGAGATTCCCTGAAAAAGATATTTCAATGTCGCTGGATAAGCCATATTGCGGTAGCTGACCTAAAGATCTCGCATCGAGGATAGTGTGTATCTCCCACTTCTTCCACAGAATGTCCAAGATTTGCGACACCATGTGAGAGCAATTGTCCTTCCCATCGCTCGTGATATGCTGGGTCGGACGTGAGTGGCATTGGACTACCGGTTACTTGTGTGCCTTGTTAAGAAGTGTGTACGCTTAGAACATTTATACAAAAAAGAAAAAAAAAAAAAAACTTTGAGATTTTGTCGTTCACGTACAGTACCATTCGTTACGTCGTTGTCGGCCATTTACTGATTTTTTGAAACATTTCATGCACCTCATAATATCATCTATAGACCGGAAATGTGATGGTTCTTGAATACGTTGGTTAAAGACAATCCGCATGAAGATGCAGACGACGAATACGTAGAATATGAGTTTGAAGAAGGCACTGTCCTAAATCTGGATCGATCCTTCGGATATCTAGTGGTGGCTTCTGTGGGAATTGAAGGCGCGCTCCCACACGTCAGCCTAACGAACGACGAGCAGTCGCTTGCGGAAGCACCCTGTCGTGATTTCCTCTGGGATGGCGGTAGGGATGGGGCGGGGGGGATGGGGGTCAGGGGTACGGGTCTGGCGCCTGGAGGGCCGTCTCATCCAATCAGGCGAGCTGGCGCTCCTGCTGAAATACAACTCCCGTGCCAAAAAAAGAAAAAAGGGGGAGGAGGACATACTGACCAGCGCTCAGTGGCCAGTCCCGGACCACTTCTATAGCCCTGTGCTTGGGTGCCGAGAAACGCAACAGAGACGCTAACTCACACTAAGCAACACCCAAATGTGTTAAATACGCTGCTTTTTGTGTGACATTTTCAACTTAACTCCAGCCATGATATAAACAACCGATAAAAATAATAATCGCACGTCATTCGTGCTTGTATCGAATAAACTAAACTCTTCCTCCAGGGAAGAGTATTTAAGGTTTTATTATTTGTAGTATTTCGCTGCAACTTGTAGAAAAGTAAGGAATGCACAATAGTGAAAATAAAAGGAAATTATTTTGTGGTTTCTTTTTTTTTATTTTAAGTTGTAGCGCTGCGGTCGGCATTCCACACTAATGACGGAAACACCCCTGCTCGAACGCCTAAAACCGTGTGAAATGATTTTAAAATATTTAGGTGTCCATTGTGCCGCCCATTAATCTCAAGTATTCATAAAACTCTACATTTCTATATGACTAGTGTCTACAGACCAGACATGAAAAGAGGTGTTTCAAACAATTCTTATTTTCTAGTCAGTCTCAATATGCTTTTAAAAATGTGCAACAGAGACTGAAAAATAAATGAGAATTGTTTTAAATATAGTACAGTTGCTATTCTCTCACAATAATAATGTTGGCTAAAGTGATAAATGAGGTATTATTCCGAAAAATGCTTAACATTTACATGATACAGTCTCAACATATTCGATACTAGTCGAATCATACAATGCAAACTAGAAATTGTGTTGCTGTACAAACCCATTATTCATCATCGAAATCCAAATCAAGCGCAGGTGCAACTGAGGATGAAGGAGAGGGGAAGAGGGTTGTCAGGAGGATCATGACCTCCTCTCCTACCCTCTCGTGCCAATGAACATTTTACTGCATGCATTTAATTTCACATTTCCAGTTTTCTCAGCTAATATGAGGCGAATAAAATAGCACGAAAATTTCTAACATGGCAAGATATCTACAAACTTACTAGCTGCGATTAACAAAAGATACCTTTCAGTTGATTGGTTGAGGACTACCCCACGTGGATGAGCTCGCAACCTGGTTTGCAGCACAGAACATTTCAGTCATGTAGGGGAAGATGTACAGTACATACGAGGGTAATCCCAAAAGTAAGGTCTCCTATTTTTTTATAAGTACATAGACCTGTTTATTTCTACAATGGTTTACATCAGTCTACAGCTTGAACATTTAGCTATTTTTCGACATAATCACCATTTCTGTCGATGCAGTTTTGTGGACGCTGTGGCAGTTTATGTATGCCCGTGTCATACCAGCTCGCCGCCATGCTGTTCAGAAAGTTATGAACCTCTTCTTTCACCTCGTCGTCGGAGCTGAATCGCTTTCAGGCCAAATGTTCTTTTAACCTACGGAACAGGCGATAGTCACTAGGCGCCAAGTCAGGACTATAGGGTGGGTGGGTGATTATGTTCCACTGAAACTGTTGCAGGAGAGCAAAGGTTTGCCGAGCGATGTGTGGGCGATGTTGTAATGGAGTACCAAAATCTATAATCTAAAGGCCAGCGTAAGTTGGCGCAATTGCTGCAGCAAGTTGCAAACGTCCTACGATATTATACACCTGCTCGTGTATTTTAAAACAGTGTGGACCACTAACAAGTATGTCAACCGAGTTAAACTAAACTGAAGCAAATGCCTGAGCATTGTTAAATTGACTAATATTTTCTAGGTAGTTCTTAGTATAGTCACTGTTTTGCTCTCTGAGGTTTTGAAGGTCTTCGCCAACTTTAATGGGATCTAATTTAACCTTTCCCTTGTGGCAACACATGATAGCCGAATTGTCACTGATCTCGCCTTCAAACAACCTTGCACAGTAACATACGCTCATTTGGTCCACATTATCAAAACTGTGTGTTGGCACGTCATTGTCTTTCGGGAAAAGACAGGTGGAACAACATGTTTCAGGAAGTATACGTAGTTGTCTTCTCGCACTGTTGTTTCGATGGAGGTGAAACAGGCAAGTTGATGACACAAAGTCGTTGTCTTACACTAATTGTTGCCGTTGAGCGTTGAATCGGATTTGTTTGGGATGGTGCTGAGGTTCTCTATCTTGCTGGAGTCGATGTTGTCTTTGTTCGTCACATTGTCTTAAATTGATACTTCTGCTGTCTGTGTGAAACTTCCTCTTCTTGGAGGTCTCTCTCTTGCTCTGCATGTTGTACCTCGTGGTATCATGGACATCTGTAATACAGAAGAAAAAAGGTAACAGACATTTTGCAGTTTATGTTTTTTGTAATTGCTCATTTGTTAAGAAGAATTAATAATAAATTAATATTCCCAGAAATAAATGTCTGTTTTAGCTCTACTGGAGTAGATTAATGGTATTGAGGTTAGGATAAGTGTAACGTAACGTTTCAAAAGTTGTAAAGTATTAACGAATTAAAAGTTAAACCAATTAAGTTATAAAAGTAACGTTGGTGTAATTAAGTTTTTTGGAGTGGTACACAACACTTGCTTAAATAAAATAAACAGCTCCAACCACTGTTGTGCATAATAATAAAATTACATTTTCAGCAGATAGCGTCTTCTAGATTCTTCATATCGACATGTATTCTTGGTAGACTACGCTTGCGTAAGGAATTTAAAGAACTGCGACAGCTGTCGTGCATGTTAGTTAAACAGACTGTCAACAGATTGCACCTTCTACATTCTTTTCTTAAAAATGGTTTCAAAATAAAGATTTGAAACAAAAAAATTAACTTCAAACTATTTTTGTATTTTTCGTGATTATTGGTAAAATAAATCTTGAAAATGATGTTTCAGTCATTAATTTTCGTTAAGTAATAGGAGAGATATCATGCACCGACAAAAACACCGTTGAGAAATAATTTATATGATTTCCCAGTGGAGATCTATACACTGTGACAGTTATAAATGACTTTCCCAATGTCTGCATTTCGCTAACACAGGCTTCCAGTAGCTGATCTAGGCAAAAAGTACTGGTATCTATGGATTTAATCTAGATTTTATTTCTTACTTGCATGACAGCTCCTCTTTTTCCATATTTTTCCTGCGTAACATCCGTTTTCCAGTACTTATATGGTTCTCAGACAGACACAATATATCAACTTCTCTTTGACATTCTAGATCGTGTAAACAGATACGAAGTTCGTACACTTTCCTTATAAATCCTGCAATATTGTGATGTAAGGTAGCGAGGTTATTCAGACAAGCATCTTTTGTAAGTGATACGTCATTTATCTGGACCTCTTTTATTGTAGTTTGTCTGAATGAAGTATTTAACCCAACAAAGGTTTATACCTCATAGCTATGGTCACAGGCTTAATGCCATTTATAACGGTGTCTCACCACCACCCATCCGTTATATTTCCGGCAACCTGTTCAGTTAACCTATTTGTTCCTTTCTTGTTAAGGTACAAGCCATGTCTCGTGTGTTCCCATCTTCCAAAAACAGCAACTGGTACACACCAACCAGCACTCTGCAATGCGAAACACACCCAAAGTCAGCAGCAGCTCTGTTAGTTCCTGGTTAACTCTGCTGATAGCTTTGTTCATCCAGCTTGATCGCGCCACGGTAAAATCAAAATATCTCACAGATGTGCGTGATGTGGCTGCACCTAGAATCTCCATGTGACTACTAATACTATTCTCCTTTGTTTTCCAGGCTGTTGGCTGCTCCCCGAACTATTAATACCTGGTCCTCTTGACTGAGTGCATCAGCATCCCCTAACACATGTCTAAGACTAGCACTAGATTTTACAGCACTTGTGACCCGGTATCTCATTAGTATCAGCAGACACCATAGGCCATTCCATTCTTGCCTCTTCGTGGAAGGTGATCACGAGATGAGTGCCTTGTTCTGTTGGGTTATCGTCTTGAAATACGAACCCATCGTCGACATAATGACTGTAGGGCATTGTGATAGATTGTAAGGTACTGTTCCATTACTGCACGATCTCCCATCTTTAGCGATGAGTAATGTCCGACATCCGTTCATGCTACCTGCCCTTAACATTACTGAACCCACCTCCCTACTGAACCCATAGGACTGCAAGCATGAGATATACATTTTTACCTGTCCGTCTCTATACTGCCCTATGACAAATATCGTGCATAGGGGAAATCGCTGAAGAGAGTCCATTGATTCAGATTCCATTGCAAGGGCTCACTTGCTCATCTACTTCGCGCACCACGGTCCTGAGATTTGTATCCTATTGTTGGTATCGGACGCTTATACACAAAACTGATCGTGTGGAAACGGTTTCGTGCTGTCGAGATAGCCACGTATCTTCTAAATGCATCCAAAGAGGCAGTACTTAGTTCTGTTATGGTATCTAAAATCCAAACATTATAGGTAGCAGTTTTTAGTTGTTGATATTAGTCGCAGGCGACCACTAAGAGATAGATCTTCAATTGTTGATTTGATTTGATTTTGACAGGGAAGCTAAAACAGCTGTGGTCCAACCCGCCACTGCCCGCACCGAAACCGAGTTTATTGTGTGGTATCTCTCCGTGCAAATCTAGTAAAGCCAATCGATGCCCTTAAATAGTGCAAGCAGTCCCTTTAACAGTTTTTTGTTAGGCACAGGTCTAGTTGTTCCGAAGATTCTGTATCTTTTGCTCTCCAATGTCATGCATTCGAAGATTAGGTGTGATGCAATTTCTTCACCCTCAGCACAGATCCTAAACTTAGGGCCTTCTTCCGTTATATCCATCGTTTGTAGGTGTTTTTTGAAATTCCCATGGCCAGTCATCACTCCAGTCATGAATTTAATCTTCCATGTTCAATCCCAGGATTACAGAGTCTCTTTTAAAACACGGCTTAGGCATCAGATTAGATTAGATTAATACTTGTTCCATAGATCATGAATACGATACTTTGTAATGATGTGGAACATGTCAGGTTAATAAAAGATGTCAGTACAAGATATTACATTGCACAAATATTGCATGACACTAACGTTTAAGTTGTTGCTGTTGTTGTTGTTGTTTCCCTTAATTTATATCTAAAAATTCAGCCAATGAGTAGAAGGAGTTGTCATCTAGAAATTCTTTTAATTTATTTTTAAATGTTAGTTGGCTATCTGGCAGGCTTTTGATGCTATTTGGTAGGTGACCAAAGACTTTTGTGGCAGCATAATTTAGCGATTTCTGTGCCAAAGTCAGATTTAACCCTGCATAGTGAAGATCATCCTTTCTCCTGGTGTTATAGCTATGCACACTGCTATTACTTTTGAACTGGGTTGGATTATTAACAACAAATTTCATAAGTGAATATATATACTGTGAGGTTACTGTGAGGATCACTAGATCCTTAAATAGATGTCTGCAGGATGACCGTGGGTGGGCTCCAGCAATTATTCTGATTACACGTTTTTGAGCAATGAATACTTTTCTACTCAACTATGAATTACCCCAGAATATGATGCCATACGAAAGCAGTGAATGCAAGTAGGTATAGTAAGCTAATTTACTGAGGTTCTTATCACCAAAATTTGCAATAACTCTAATAGCATAGGTAGCTGAACTCAGACGTTTCAGCAGACCATCAATGTGTTGCTTCCAGTTACCCTCTCATCAATGGATACATGTAAAAATTTTGAAAAATCTACCTTAGCTACAGACTTCTGTTCAAAGTCTATATTTATTACTGGAGTTGTGCCATTTACTGCACGGAACTGTATATACTGTGTTTTATCAATATTTAAAGAGAGTCTGTTTGCTGAGAACCACTTAATAATTTTGTGAAAAACAACATTTACAATTGCATCACTTAGTTCATGGTTTTTGGATGTTATTACTATACTTGTATCATCAGCAAAAAGAACTAACTTTGCATCTTCATCAATGTGGAATGGTAAGTCAATGTATATCAAGAACAGTAAAGGACCTAAGACCGAACCCTGTGGGACCCCGTACTTGATAGCCCCCCAGTTTGAGGAATCAGCTGTTATTTTAACATTACATGAACCACTTATTTCAACTTTCTGCATTCTTCCAGTTAAGTATGAATTAAACCATTTGTGCACTGCCCCACTCAAACCATAATCATTTAGCTTATCTAAAAGAATTTCATGATTTACACAATCAAAGGCCTTTGAGAGATCACAAAAAATACCAATGGGTGATGTCTGGTTATTCAGAGCATTTAATATTTGATCAGTGAAAGCGTATATAGCATTTTTTGTTGAAAAGCCTTTCTGAAAACCAAACTAATATTTTGTTAGTACTTTATTTTTACAAATATAGGAGGCTGCTCTTGAATACATTAGTTTCTCAAAAATTTTGATAGAGCTGTTAGAAGAGAGATTGGGCGGTAGTTGTTGACATCCGACGTATCCCACTTTTTATGCAATGGCTTTACAATGGCATATTTCAGTCTATTCGGGAAAACACCCTGCTCCAAAGAGCTATTACACACATGGCTGAGAATCCTACTTATCTGTGGGGAACAAGCTTTAAGTACCTTGCTGGAAATCCCATCAATTCCGTAAGAGCTTTTACTTTTCAGTGAGTTTATTATTTTACTGATTTCAGAGGGGGAGGTTGGTGGAATTACAGTTGTTTCAAACTGCACAGGTATGGCCTCTTCTATTAGTAGCTGTGCCTCTTCTAGTGAAGATATAGATCTTATTTTCTCCACAACATTAAAAAAATGATTTTTGAAAATATTTTCAATTTCTGATTGTTTGTTAGTACACTTGTCATTCAGTTTTATGGTACTAAAGTCTTCCTTTGCTCTTGGTTGCCCTGTTTCCCTTTCAATAATATTGCAAATTGCTTTAATTTTATTTTCAGAGTTACTGATCTCAGACATGATACACTTGCTTCTGGACTTTTCAATAACTCTTCTTAGTACCGCACAATAGTTTTCATAATATTGAACAATTTCGGGGTCAGTACTCCCTCTTGCTGTTAGATACAGTTCTCTTTTACGGTTGCAAGATATTCATATTCCTTTAGTTAGCCAAGGTTTTTTGTATGTTTTCTTGGAATTATGTTTAACTATTTTCTTGGGAAAACAATTTTCAAATACCCTTAAAAATGTATCGTGAAATAAGTTGTATTTCAAGTTTGCATCGGGTTCCTTATGCACTTCATCCCAGTCTAGCTGCTGTAGGCTTTCCCTAAAGTTTGCAATATTTATATTGTTAATTGAACGCACTGCTTTGAAAGTCTGATTTGATATACTGCATGGAGCTATGTCATTACCTTACCATGTTTTTGCTTCTGGATCTTGGTCCAATATTCTACGTGCGGTTTCCTAAGCCAGTTACGTAGCCCTAGTTTGATCATAACCTTGCTGATTGTCACAATAGGTTCCGGTCCAATAAATGGAGTCGCTGCCCCCATCCTGGATGACTGTCAGCTTGTTCATTGCCAAAGATCCTTGAGTGGCCAGGGACCTACACTAGGTTTACCCTATTGCTTCCCCCTAGCTCCACCAGAGCACTGTGGCATTCTGCAACAACCTTAGATTTCGTTGCAGAAGCTGCCAGTGATTTCAGGGCCGCCTGGCTGTCTGAATGGATGTAGATGCTATGGTCCTTGTAGCATTTACGCACATTCTCCTCCACACATGAACTGATTGCAGTAATTACAGCTTGGAATATCCAGGCCAGCCTTCCTAGAGAAATGATGCCCTCCAATCTTGTCTGAACCACATACACCCCTACCCCAACGCCTTGGTCTGATTTCGACCCATCAGTGAACCAAATAATATCCGCCATATGGTGTCGGTTTTTTCCCACTGCTCCGTGCTTCCAATTATTTTATTGTAAGGCTTGTTGAAGTAGTTGGGAGTTATTATGTAGTAGGTTGGCATTTCCCCAACCATTCCTATATTTACCTCACTCGCTATCTTAGTGTGTGATTATGGGTATCCCAATCAGATTCAGTTTTTACATTTTAAGTCTGTATGTCCCAGCTGCTTGACCCAAAGGTTTAGTGGAGGCATGTACAGCATGGCTTCCATCCCAGCGGTTGGTGTGGTGCTAATTAAGACTGTTATGGCTAAGCAGGTTAGTTTCTGCATCTCAGCAAGCTCCTTAGCTGCAGCCCAGTGTTCTACCTTCTTCCACCACACCATGGGCCTGTAGGAAATCCTTGGTCTAACTACTGTGGTGTATATCCAGTGCATACCTCTGGGGCTTAGGCCCCAGTTTTTACCACAAGCCCTTCTGGTACTCACTATAGTACCTTTCGCCTTGGAGCAGATGCTCTTAATATGAGAGGTCCATGTTAGTTTCTCATCTAAGGTTACTCCTAGATATTTCAGTATCCCCTTCACAGGTAGAGTTTCATCGAAGAGATTTAGATTCCAACTTAAGTGTTGGATATTCCTCTTTGTGAATGTCACCAGAACAGTATTTTTAGGATTAAACCTTTGATCCTGTTTAATGTATCAGTCTTGCACATCTCCAATGCACCTTGCGTCATATTTCTAACTGTGTCAGTAAATTTGCCAAGTATTACTACGACAAGGTGATCTGAGTACCCTTGGCAAAAGCACTGTCAGGAATTTAGTTCCTCAATGAGTTAGTTCACCAGTAGATTCCACAATAAAGAGGACAGAACTGCTCCTCGTGGGCAACCTCTAGTGGTGTTAATTACCATCTTTTCATTCATCATGGTAGCCTCTACCTTCCTTCTATTAACCATGGCCCTGGTCCACCTACATATAGTGGTCCCTAGGTCATGCACCTCTGCAGCCCTTACCATGGAATCGGAGGTCGTGTTACTGAAGGCCCCCTCGAGGCCCAGGAAGATGTAGAGGGCTATTTCTTTGAAGTGAAGTGATTTCTTCACCTTCCCATCGAGCTGATGGAGAGCTGTCTCATATGATTTATCTGGTTGATATGCATGTTGGTTTGAATGTAGAGAGGCCATAATTAGTCTCCTCTCCCCAAAGTACACAGTAACCAGTTTTTCCAATGTTTTGAGAATGAAGGAGGACAGAATGATTGGTCTCATATCCTTGGCCTTAGTATGATCAGTTCTCCCTGGCTCTGGAATTAAGACAATCTTCACTGCCCTCCAAGGATTGGGAATTATTCCTACCGCTAGGCTAATCCTGAAAAGCCTGCATAGGACTCTTATGAGATTCTCTCCTGCATATTGCAGGAGAGCTGGAAAGATTCCATCTGGGGCAGGTGACTTATATGGTTGGAATGTTCCCACCGCGCATTGGATTTTATTGAAGTACACACACTCCTTGACCGATTCCAAGTCCTGTCTTCGAGTGCCTGAGAACCATTGTCTCCCCAGGATTACATTCTGGCCTGTGTTGTCTGGCAGAGCATATTGAGGAAAGTGAGTTTTGAGTTGCAGTTCCAGCGTTTCATGTGGTGTGTTTGTATATTCCCCATCCTCCTTCCTCAATGTACCTTCTGCATTGGTTGGTACTGTAGTGAGGATTCTGTGAAATCTGGCTTCAGCAACCGTGCTGTCCACTTCTTCGCAGAATGCCTTCCACAGTGCCTCCTTTGCTTGTCATACTGCAAGGTTGTAGTTGCAAAGGCCTCATGATATTTTGCCCATTTTCCTTTACGCCTCGCAAGATTAAACAGTCTTCTTACCTGTTTTCTTTGCAAGTTATTATTCCACCAAGTCTCACTCCTGTTTGTGCACTTCTTGGTGATTGCGCAGTTGTTCTGATATGAGGTCACTATGGCACAGGTAACAGCCTCTGCTACTTCCTCAAACTCCTTATCAAGGATTTAATTTCCGAAAAGCTTAAGTCAAGGTCGCTCCTATGCGTCTCCCAGTCTGTTTTCTTGGGATTCCTATAGGTCATGGTCTGTCTGATTCCCATTTCAACCTTGAACTTAATGTACATGTGGCTCAATGAGGATGGTTCTAAAGCCACATGCCACTGATTGACACAGCTGCCCATCTTCATGGAACTGAATGTTATAGGTTATGTCACTTACTTCTTTCCTTCTGATATTCCTGAACGTATGTTCATTGCCACAGTTGTTAGCTAAGAGAAATTCAAGAAGATATTCACCTCTACTGTTGATGCCCTTGCTGCCCCACACTAGGTTGTCGGCATTGAAGTCACAACCAACCAACAGCCGGTCACCTTGCTGATGGCAAGCTTCTATCAGTCTGCTCACCTCCAAAGGAGGAGATGAGCTGTCTTCGTAAGGAAGGTATGCAGAGGTCAAAACAATTTCCCTCGTGATAGTCTACCTTCCTCACATTGCTGCATTCTGATGCTCACTAGGTCCCTGGAGCAGAAATCCATCATTAGCATGAAAGAAATTCCATATCTTACATAGATGCATGTTCTGGAGTTTCTTAGCTTTCTAGCAATAGTCAGCTTACCTCCAGTGCCACATGGGTCCGATACGCCCCCTTTATATAAGTAGGGTTCTTGCATCAGGGCCACGTCCACTTCCCGCCTCCTTAGGCAGCAGAGGTGCCTTTACTGTGCCGCAGATTATTCTGCAGCACCTTCAGTCTCCGTCTTGCTGCCATCATTGCCTTTGAGGTTTGTGATAACCCTGACAGTGACCTGTGAGAACCCTAAAGACAATTTCAGGTCTTTCTCGGGCTTCCAGCCGCGTCAAGTGGTTTAAAATCAACGAGCTCCTGGTCGAGTACTCCTCGGCCACTGTCAAGTGGTGACTGCCTTCTGATTGCTGCTAACGTCCTTATGTAGCCACGCTGCCTTCCGTGACGTCACTGGTATCCGCTCCGGCACCATATTTGGTAATGTTTGCGATGTGCGGCCGCCGCGGCCGCTTCAACGACGCGGGTGCCATGTCGGCTCTCATGAAGGGACTTAATTATGCTCCATCGCCACAGAGTATACCTTTTGCTGACATAATAAGTGGCGTGGAACAAGCAGTTCACAATATTCCCAGGGAAACTGCAGAAGAAATTCGCCGAGAAACGAGCCGCATTCTTTCTAAACCCAAGCCGCCAACTTCGAACATGACAAAAGCTGAGCGCAATGGTCTACATGAACTCCGCAACTATCCACACCCCGTAGTCCTACCAGTTGACAAGGTTAATGCAGACGTCATTATGGAACGAGCTGACGAAAACGCGGAGATCTCGGGGAAGACATATCAAAAACTGTCGATGGACCCAACCTCAAGAATAATGTGCTTCTCAAGAGGTCTACGCTGGAAAAGAATGTCATCAAAAATCTCCTTCCTCGGGCACCTCGACCATCTACATTGTATGACCTTCTAAAGGTTCACAAGAAATACACTCCTCTACGCCCCATCGTGAGCATCACTTTTTACATCGCCGACTTACAGACTCGTGAAATATCAGGTCAATCTCCTTACCCCGGACTTCGTTCACTGTGTGCACCACAACATGAATACAGCCGACTTCATCAGTTGAATTAAATGCCTATGTCTTGGAGAAAGGGGTATTATGGTCCGCTTTGATACAGTGTCATTGTTCACGCGTATTCCCATTTAAGACTCTATAGATCTGCTCTCACAGTTATTTGACGACTTGTGGATTTATTCCAGCATAGTCTGACGTCATCGTATGTCTTGTATGATGGGGAATATTTCAACCAGACTGACGGCGTTGCGATGGAAAGCCCATTAGCTCCAGTTGTAGCCACTCTGTTCATGAAGTACTTTGAAAACATGGCCATGTACACGGCTCCTGAAGAGCCTAGTTGCCTTTATCGTTACGTCGACGACACTTTGGTTGTCTGATCTCACGGACGTGAAAAGCTGGGAGAATTCTTGGACCACAACAACAACATCCGTGGCAACATCGTTCACGATGGAGACAGAGACAGAAGGTGTCTTGCCGTTCCTTGATGTCCTCGTCCGCCGCAAAGCAGCTGGGTGTCTCAGCCACAGCGTTTACCGGAAACCCACCCACACAGATTGATATCTGCACGCTAACATCTATCACCACTCGTCGCAGAAACGTTCTGTTCTGAGGACCTTAGTGCATCGAACCGAAACCGTCTCAGATTCTGGAAACTTGCCGAAGGAACTGAGCCACTTACGGAAAGTATTCAAGGAAAATGGTTACAACCGCCAGATTTCGCAAGCTATATTTCCGAAAATACGCAAGCAGAAAGACTCCGAGGAGTCCACTTGTCTTTGGGAAGCCATTCTTTTCCTTCCTTTTGTCTCTGTTCCCTGAGTAGTTTCCTCCTCTGGGCCCCAGACAAGGCTTTAATCTTGATCTGGTCCAACTTCTCGGTTACAATTCCCACTTCTGGCTCAGGTCTAGACCATGATTCAGTTGTGGGAATGTCTTCCATGGGTCCTGACACCGATGTTTGGGTATCTGACGTCTCATTTTGCCCCTCTGTTTGTTTTAATTTATTTTATTTAGTCGTGTTCATCTTGGTCCCACGAGATTTGTGGCCTACACGGTCAACACCACGAAAACCCCGCGCAGTGTAATGCTACTTATTCAAGGAGGTCGTCCAGTATCCCTGAGACTCCGGTTGCGACACATCTTCGGATGTGCCACGCACCCCTCGGCACGGATTCCATCACACCTTGGGTTGTGAAAGGGAGTTGGGTAAGGACTAGGAGTGGATAGGGAAGATGGGACGTTGTGGGACACTCTTAGTCTGATCCATCAGCTAAGGCCTTTCCGGCAGTAGGTCCTCTACCTACGGCATAGCCCTCAGCTTCACGCGGATACGCAAGCCTCTCCACCAGCACGGACAGTTCTTCATCAAGGTGGTGTCCCCCGATGTGGTCTTCAATCGATAGTGTCTCGCTACTGCTGCAGAATGTTCGAACGGCTGGTGTACTCCACATTGGCGAGCAATATCCGTGTTGACAACCCTTCTTGTCGTAAAGTGAATTTTCCACCATGTTCTAAGCTTTAATTGACCTGCCTAGATGTGTTGAAGGACAGAATTGACAATCTGTGTTTCGTTCACGACTGGGGACAACGTGCTCTACTGTACAAGAATGCATGTCTTTTTCAAAGGCGGCTGTATATAGCATTTTCCTGTGGTCTAAAAAATGTTCAGAAAGTTGATCAATTAAGTAAAGATACACGAACATATGCAAGGCATGTAGATGCGCAAAACGTTTCTTGAAAATTGCCCCTTAACCTTAGAATTTTTGTTACTTATACGATTTAGGTAAACTTATGTCAAAGAAGGGTGAAATACAAACTATCTGCCATCATAACAATATTTATGCCGAAACGAACATTTCAAAGTTCCTCATCCCCATTGTGAAGTAATTCTGTACAATTCTTCACTCTTTTTGTAAATTGTAGTCAAGAAGAGACACACACATATTTATACGCACGGTGTCTGTACTGTCGGACATGTCCGAAAGAACAGACGCCAACAGATACGTGTGTATAACCTATCGGCATGTATATCAGTGCGACATATTTCTATTACAGAGCGGATCCACCCTATGCGCGAACGCCTGTGGGAATCAGCATGAGCTGCCAGCAGAAGGAGAATGGACAGGGACGCTACTTGCGGACGCCAGAATGGGAATTTGCGTCGCGTGGAATCGTGTCAGGATAGCCAATGAGGTTAAGGCAACCGCTCGCATTAAACGGGAAATCCGAGCCCGAGTCCCGGTCTGGCACTAATTTCCACCTGTCGTCTTTGGATTTATGTCAGAGCCCGAATGCGGCTGACGTGTCTCACAATTCATATATTAGCTGAGTGGCCGGCCACAACGCACCTCACCTGCCTCACTTTTCGGCCTTTGTCGTCGACCTCAGTTACACACTCACCGGCCTCCCGGGACCAAGGATTTTTACAAACTACTATTGCGCCGTGATCCCTGTAACGTGCTGGAGACCAAATATCCCTCCATCCGATATTCCATAGTATGGAGTACCTTTCACCAACCCTTCCTCCCTACGGACGTTCGAGCAATATGGTTTCGCATAGTCAACAGGAAACTTGCCACAAAACAGCGACTGCACAACATCGTTTTCTCAGATTCCCCTCTTTGTCCCTCTTTGTCCCTCTTTGTCGGCAACTCGACACCGGTTACCACCACCGTCTGACTTGCGCCTCTTCCTACGATGTCTGGCGATTCGCGATTCGTGCGGCAAATAACTGCCTTCTACGTCAGAATGCCGCCAGACGAGATCGAACTGCGAATGTTTCTATACCCAGAAGACACATATTTTCTCGCCACCAAACACCATGTGATTGCGTGTGTCAAGGTATGGGCGGTCCCGCGAGGGAGCAAAATCCCGCTTCGACTTCTGGACCTATTTACAAAGAGCACCTGCAGCATTCGATCACACACCACGTCACCGACTTTTATTTGCCAACTATCTTCGACGAGTCTTTCTTATATCTCCACTTAGTTTAGGAGTAACGGGAGCTAAAGGCACTTACCCCCCTCGCACCACTCGGACGGTGCCAGAGCTTCAGCCGCCTATGATCGCTTCTACTGCCGACCTCCGCGGATGGGAAAGCGTGTAACGCAGCAAGTTGTTAAGAGATAACATTCGTTGCAGCAAGGCACGCAACCATCTAGTACGGTGGCTGCAGGAGGGCTATGTTTTATTTTTTTCGCTTTGCTCACAGCATACCTGATGCTGCCTGCGTAGCGTAACATTTAGTCGATACGAAGATTCATACCCTCTACGAATCTAAATAATCCATATTAGTTATTATCCGATTTTGTTCAAATGTGGTACATAGCCTTTTGTTATTAATATAATGATGCTGTCAAAATGTCAGATTTTTATTTCTTGTAGTTCTGGAGGTAAAGAAAATTACCTAAAACTTCTAAAACTTAGGCTTGTTTTTTAAAACCAAGTTAGCAACAATAACAGATTGACTTTCATTATCATTTCAAGCCATTCCATAGTTATCAGTGCATAAAAATCAATTAATTAGAATTTTCTTTTTAAAACATAGATCACTGTGCATTACGTAATACAAAAGTCGGTCAAAATTATTATTTGATTATATTTTGCTGAGTGAGTGCTTGAGAATAATTGAGAGACTGTATGTGGGACGTACGTTAAAATTTAATATTTCATTTCTCGTAAAACCTTGTCCAAACGAAGCGTTGTAACCACGAGTCAGGTGACGTATGACGGTGTGTACTTGCTTTCGTATAAAAGCAGCCAGAACGGAAGTTAGAGGCGGAATAAGTTTATTTATCAATTTGAAGAATATTTCGGACTTCATTTATTCTGATTAAACAAAATACAAGAATTTGAAGTTTTGCTGACATTAATTACTATCAAATTACTGACTGGATAAGGCAAGATTTGCCACGAGAATGACCTGGAAGGGACGTTCTGATTGGTCGCTTAGATCAACAGCCTATCAGAACGAAGCTGTTCCCGCGCGAAAAGAATGGTGGGGCATATACGAGGAGGGTACCTCGAGAAGAGTCGCATGCTAGCCGGTGTACGGATAGCACGATGTCAGATACCGCCTTAAAAATACTCTGTAAGATGAGGAAATAGTGAGCTAATTTCGGTTCAAACATATCGTGACTGAAGCGATTGGAGTTACGGACATTTTAATGAAAGTTCGGTGTCTCTAAATTAAATGGTTTGAGAGATATGTGCGTGTGAACTTTCTGGTCGTAGTAACAACTCCGCGTGGCGTGTTTCGTGCTCTGTACGGAATATTTTGGCGAGCACCTCTTACGGAGAACACCACTGAAACGACCGAATGCTTAACTCACGGATAGTTGTGGGTCCCTGACTGGTAGAACGTGAAAATTAGTCGGGTCGGACTTACTAAAATTCTGGCTGTTTTTCGAGTGAATATTTGTTATACAGACAGTGAACTTTGAATTATAACGTTTTACCATATTAAATATGAACTTGATAGCCATTTTATATGTTTCAATATGAATAAAAAGCAGAATTAATCTAATTTTAAATGCTTTTCTGGAAGTAGTCTGAAGATCACGAACGTCCGATTTTTTAATCATGAAATGCAGGAACTGACTTTCAACTAGAATTACGCGGCCTCTGTGTGGTAGGTAGTAGGTGATAGTTTCATCAACGCTCCGCCGGCCGCAGTGGTCGAGCGGATTCTAGGCATTTCAGTCCGGAACCACGCGGCTGCTACGGGCATGGATGTGTGTGATGTCCTTAAGGTAGTTAGATTTACGTAGTTCCAAGTCTAGGGGACTGAAGACCTCAGATGTTAAGTCCTATAGTGCTTAGAGCGATTTAAATCATTTTTTTCATCAACACTGTTTTGCACTGCCTAGCACGTATCTGCTACCACAGGGTGAAGAGACATCGGCAAGAATCCTATCGAGGTAGGTGGACTGAACGAAAGTGTTAACAAAAACGCAGAGCACCGATCTCGCCCCGCCGCAAGCACGCCGTAAATGCGCCGAAATTTTTACCCGGTCTCCAGTTTTTGTATACGTAGGTGACATCGGTAGCACGTAATTTCAAAATAATAGCAAAAAATTTAAAAATACCAATTAAACAAAAACAAGCCTTCCATTCTGTTGGTTCTCATGTCCCCCACTTCGCTATGCCCCACAGCCACACTGGCGTTGAGAAGGACGCAGTGGCCAGTCCCCGGGATTCGACCCTTGCCCACATTGGCCCCCGAGCAATCATTTCATTTCATTCCATTTTTTTTCCGGTTCGTATAATTAACAGCCGCTGTTTCGCACAGCGGTGTCTGTTCTGTCGGACATTCTCAGTAACTTACCAGAAGCCACAAACATTTTTGGTTCTAACAAAGTTCATTTTAAGAGGAAACTAAAGGCTTTAAGGGCTGCCAGCTCCTAGTCATTTGACGAATCTCTTAGTGGAACCAACTGATGTTGTTGTTGTTGTGGTCTTCAGTCCTGAGACTGGTTTGATGCAGCTCTCCATGCTACTCTATCCCGTGCAAGCTTTTTCATCCCCCAGTATCTACTGCAACCTACATCCTTCTGAATCTGCTTAGTGTATTCATCTCTTGGTCTCCCTCTACGATTTTACCCTCCACGCTGCCCTCCAATACTAAATTGGTGATCCCTTGATGCCTCAGAACATGTCCTACCAACCGATCCCTTCTTCTGGTCAAGTTGTGCCACAAACTTCTCTTCTCCCCAATCCTATTCAATACTTCCTCATTAGTTATGTGATCTACCCATCTAATCTTCAGCATTCTTCTGTAGCACCACATTTCGAAAGCTTCTATTCTCTTCTTGTCCAAACTATTTATCGTCCATGTTTCACTTCCATACATGGCTACACTCCATACGAATACTTTCAGAAATGACTTCCTGACACTTAAATCAATACTGGATGTTAACAAATTTCTCTTCTTCAGAAACGCTTTCCTTGCTATTGCCAGCCTACATTTTATATCCTCTCTACTTCGACCATCATCAGTTATTTTGCTCCCCAAATAGCAAAACTCCTTTACTACTTTAAGTGCCTCATTTCCTAATCTAATTCCCTCAGCATCACCCGACTTAATTAGACTACATTCCATTATCCTTGTTTTGTTTTTGTTGATGTTCATCTTATATCCTCCTTTCAAGACACTGTCCATTCCGTTCAATTGCTCTTCCAAGTCCTTTGCTGTCTCTGACAGAATTACAATGTCATCGGCGAACCTCAAAGTTTTTATTTCTTCTCCATGAATTTTAATACCTACTCCGAATTTTTCTTTTGTTTCCTTTACTGCTTGCTCAATATACAGATTGAACAACATCGGGGAGAGGCTACAACCCTGTCTTACTCCCTTCCCAACCACTGCTTCCCTTTCATGTCCCTCGACTCTTATAACTGCCATCTGGTTTCTGTACAAATTGTAAATAACCTTTCGCTCCCTGTATTTTACCCCAGCCACCTTTAGAATTTGAAAGAGAGTATTCCAGTCAACATTGTCAAATGCTTTCTCTAAGTCTACAAATGCTAGAAACGTAGGTTTGCCTTTCCTTAATCTTTCTTCTAAGATAAGTCGTAAGGTCAGTATTGCCTCACGTGTTCCAGTGTTTCTACGGAATCCAAACTGATCTTCCCCGAGGTCGGCTTCTACTAGTTTTTCCATTCGTCTGTAAAGAATTCGTGTTAGTATTTTGCAGCTGTGACTTATTAAACTGATAGTTCGGTAATTTTCACATCTGTCAACACCTGCTTTCTTTGGGATTGGAATTATTATATTCTTCTTGAACTGATGAATATATTATTAATAATCTGTAATACTAAACTACTAAAAGGGTACCCAAGTTTAGTTACAGGTTCCTATCTATCAGCTTCCAAGGCAACAAAAATTTGAATCTCAGTATGTCACATAACTACTGTTCGAATTTAAAAATTTAAAATGCTGTTACATCTACTTGTTAAGAGATACAATCTTCCTTAAAGATTTAACACAATAAAGCAAAGATTAAAGTTAGAAACTGTATGTATCCCGGGAGGAAGGGTAACTCAGACATGCAAATCACCCAGACAAAACTACCGGAAAAAAATTTGTACACTTCTTTAGAGGTCTCCAGTTCACTCAAGATTTGTTGTTGCAACAGTGAATATGGAGTACATGAAATGATTATACTTACAGATCAAAAGCACAAGCGGTTCAGAGGCACCAGGTATCGACCGATGCTACAGCACCCAAATTAGTTCGTGGTGTAGCATCCACGGGCAGTACAGCAGGCGCTGACTCTGCCATCCAGTGCACCGTACACGTGGCGAATACTGTCCTGGAATACGTCACACCCCGCCTGTTCCACCTGTTCGCTTAGTTCTATAAGAAAGAGTCGCAAAAGTCACTTCTCGTCCCATACGCCACACGCGCTCGATTGGACACGAGTCCAAAGGTCGTGTTGTCCGTGGAAATTGCCGCAAGTGTTGCAGAGCACGTTGAATTTCACGGGCAGTGTGTGGTCGAGCATTATCCTGTTGGAAAACAGATCACCACCTTGTTGCAAAAAAGGCAGAAGAACGGGTCTAACGCCGGCCGGGGTAGCCGAGCAGTTCTAGTCGCTACAGTCTGGAACCGCGCGACCGCTACGGTCGCAGGTTCGAATCCTGCCTCGGCATGGATGTGTGTGATGTCCTTAGGTTAGTTAGGTTTAAGTAGTTCGAAGTTCTAGGGGACTGATGACCTCAGATGTTGAGTCCCATTGTGCTAAGAGCCATTTGAACTATTTGAACGGGTCTAACAACATTCTGCAGGTACCGAGAGCTGGTTAACGTCCCCTCCAGAAACATCAAAAATGACAAGGGGTTGCAACATCGCACTCCAGACCACAAGGCCTGGGATGTGGCGAGTGTGTCTTGGACGAGACAGCCCTCGCTAGGTCTTTGCCATACTCACAGACGACCATCAGTTGTGTGCAAGCAGAATCTGCTTTCATCGCTGATGACCACAGAGGGCCGTTCCATCTTCCGTGAGATCCTGTGGACGGCACCGATCGAGCTGTGCGCGTCGATGCTCCGGCGTGAGTGGAAGACAGCCTAGAGGTGTGCGTCACCGTGGTCCCACTGCTAATGACCGGTTCGCAACAGTTCGTGTTGATACATCTGGGCTCGCCATCCCTCTTATCCGTGCTGTGACAGCTGTACGCTGTGCCACTGCTGCCCTTACAGTACGATCCACTTGGCGGGCGACTGTGCTGCTTGCACGTCCAGAACCTCATCTTCGTGTGTGAGAATGTTCACGTGACCACTGGTACCGCCACCGTAGCACAACCAACGCGGCACGTTCAACTTGCATGGCAAATCTCCTAAAGGAACATCCCGTCACTCGGAAGGCTACAATTTTATCCCTTTCAAACTCGCTCATTTGTCTGTAAGAAGCACGACTCCTTTCCGTGGCGTGGTTGTCTGCCCGCTTCACACATCTGTGCTTCACTGAGCCTTCTGGCTTTAGCATTCCCTATTAGTGGGTACACTCATATGGCGCACTGGTAGCTATTCCCCTAAGTTATGTGTTGACGGACAACGTCGAAACAATTATCAGCCGGCCGCAGTGGCCGAGCTGTTCTAGCCGCTTCAGTCTGGAACCACGCGACCGCTACGGTCGCAGGTTCGAATCCTGCTTCGGGCTTGTATGTGTGTGATGTCCTTAGGTTAGTTAGGTTTAAGTAGTTCTAAGTTCTCAGATGTTAAGTCCCATAGTGCTCAGAGCCATTTGAACGATTATCAGTACCTCTACTATCCCCCAGGTGGCGTATGCCGCCATCGGATCACAATCGACGTCGGGTTTACCGGTCTACAATTTTTTTTTTTTTTCAGCACTGTATACTCATGCTGTATCAGAGAATGAGAGCACTTTGTGACTCCAAAAAGCTTCACCAATCATTTAAAAACCTTCTCTAAGCTTTTTCTCGCTGAGACCCCCAAAAAATTTTCGTTTTTCAAGCACGCTGTTCACATCAGCCATGGAGCTCTAATACGAGAGTAAATCAATTATTGAAACTTGCTGTCAGATTAAAAATTGTGTGTCGGACCGAGATTCGAACTCGGGACCATTGCCTTTCGCAGGCAAGTGCTCTGCCATCTTTTTTTCCCCTCACTTTGTTCGTTATTGATCGTTGTGTTTGGTCGTTGCGGACGTCACATGACGTGCGTTCAAGTTCGTTTGTTGATCCTTCCACTCAGTTTTTTATTACAGAGGCCAACCGGCCTCTGACCGAACACGATAAGCTACCGTGCCGGCACCAACTGAGATACCCAAGCACGACTCATGCCCCGTCCTCACAGCCTTACTTCTGCCAGTACCCCGTCTCCTACCTTCCAAACTTTACACAAGCTCTCCTGCGAAGGTAAAGGCCCCGAGTTCGAGTCTCGGTACGGCACACAGTTTTATCTGCCAGCAAGTATCATATCAGCGCACACTCCGCTGAAGAGTGGAAATATCATTCTGAAAGTCAAATTATTATCCACAATTTAGTTACATTTTTGTTTACTTTGGTAGTACTGTCGTTTTACGTTGATCACACATGCTTTGTTTATTTGTTGTTATATCTTTGCAGTTTTCTAGCTGATAGGTTAGATTCGTTATCGCTGCCGTGCTGTTAATCGTGGCTGCTCCGCTGTCTATTTGCACCAAAGAAGAGCAACGCTCAATGATCCGTTTTTTGTGGTCGGAAGAGGTATCAGAGGCCGAAAGTCATCGAAGACTTTCGGTACAATACGGGAACAGTGTTTCGCCACAACGGAGTGTCTACAATGGATTGAAAAATTCCGAAATGGTCCACAAATGTTACGGACGAAGAAGGAGGCAGACGACCGTTTACTGACACAAATGAAGAAACCACTAAGCGTGCGCGTGAAATGATTCTCTTAGACAGACGATTAACTATTGACGAAGTGGCACATCGTCTGCAAATTAATCACGATTCTGCCTACGAAATCATCCACAACAGACTTGGATTTCATAAAGTTTGCGCAAGATGGGTCCCAAAACAACGCACACAGTTACATAAACAAACGCCCTTGGACATCTGCAAAAAAACATTTGGATCGCTGTGGTAACGAAGGGGACAACTTCTTAGACAGGATCATTACTGGTGACGAGACATGCATCCATCACTACGAACCGGAGAGTCAACGGCAGAGTGTGGGATGGAAACATTAAAATTCGACGTGAAAGAAAAAGTTCAAGACCCAACTGTCCGCAGGAAAACTGATGCTTACGGTTTTTTGGGGCGCACAAGGTCCAGTACTGGAACTTTATGGGGAAAGGGGCATAGCAAAAAAAATAGTGTACGTTACAGTGAGATGCTTACTGCCGGGCTAAAGCCTGCAGTTCCAGGCAAACACCGTAAACAAAGGAAGTAGGTTACAGTACACTTGTTCGCCCAATACTTGAATACTGCTCACCGCTATGGGATCCGTACCAGATAGGGTTGATAGGAGAGATAGAGAAGATCCAGCGGAAAGCAGCGCGCTTCGTTACAGGATCACTAAGCAATCGCGAAAGCGTTACGGAGATGATGTATAATCTCAAGTGGAAGATCTCCAGGAGAGACGCTCAGTAGCTCGTTACAGGCTTTTGTTGAAGTTTCGAGATCATACCTTCACCGAGGAGTCAAGCAGTATATTGCTCCCTCCTTCGTATAGCTCGCGAAGCGACCATGAGGATAAAATCAGAGAGATTAGAGCCCACACGGAGGCATACCGACAATGTTTCGCTCCACGAACAATACGACACTGGAATGGGAGGGAGAACCAATAGAGGTACTCAAGGTACCCTCCGCCACACACCGTCAGGTGGGTTGCGGAGTATGGATGTAGATGTAGACGTAGATTGCTGTCAGAATGACTGTGTTGTTGCACGACCAAGCCCGTCGGCATACTGCTGCCCACACTGCTTAAACGCTCCAGAAACCTAAATTTGAAGTACTGGATCATCATCTATATAGTCCCGATCTTGCCCCCTCTATCACTTGTTTGGTCCACTCAAACAGGCATTAAGGGGCCGTCGATTTGCCACGGACGAAGCAGTGAAAGAAGCGGTGCATTCCTGGCTCGCAGCTCAGTCGAGAACCTTCCTTTATGAGGGCATCAGGAAGCTTGTACAACGATGGTGCAAGTGCGTTTAAACGCAAGGAGACTATGTCGGAAAATGATGGTCTTGTAAGTTTCCTATTTAATACGACAAAATTTTATAACTACTTTGCGGATAATAATTGACTTACTCTCGTATATTACTGCTTTACTGCTAACTTCATCATCATCATCATCATCATCATCAGACTGATTATGCCTTTCAGCGTTCAGTCTGGAGCATAGCCCCCTTATAAAATTCCTCGATGAGCCCCTATTCAGTGCTAACATTGGTGCCTCTTCTGATGTTAAACTTATTACTTCAAAATCATTCTTAACCGAATCCAGGTACCTTCTCCTTGGTCTACCCCGATTCCTCCTACCCTCTACTGCTGAACCCATGGGTCTCTTGGGTAACCTTGCTTCTCCCAGGCGTGTAACATGACCCCACCATCTAAGCCTGTTAACCCTGACTGCTACAGCTATAGAGTTCATTCCCAGTTTTTCTTTGATTTCCTCATTGTGGACGCCCTCGTGCCATTGTTCCGATCCTAGCTACTTTCATATCCGTAACCTCAACCTATTGATAAGGTAACCTGAATCCACCCAGCTTTCGCTCCCATACAACAAAGTTGGTCGAAAGATTGAACAGTGCACAGATAACTTAGTCTTGGTACTGACTTCCTTCTTGCAGAAGAGAGTAGATCGAAGCTGAGCGCTCACTGCATTAGCTTTGCTACACCTCGCTTCCAGTTCTTTCACTATGTTGCCATCCTGTGAGAATATGCATCCTAAGTACTTGAAACCGTCCACCTGTTCTAACTTTGTTCCTCCTATTTGGCACTAAATCCGTTTATATCTCTTTCCCACTGACATTACTTTCGTTTTGGAGATGCTGATCTTCATTCCATAGTCCTTACATTTCTGATCTAGCTCTGAAATATTACTTTGAAACGTTTCAATCGAATCTGGCATCACAACTAAATCATCCCCATATGCGAGACTTCTTATATTGTGTTCACATATCTTAATCCCACCCAGGCAGTCTATTGTTTTCAACATATTGAAACGTCCCCTTAGAAAAATTATAAATGACTGCTTAAACTGACACACAATATTTTTAGCGCAACGCAATCTGACTTTCAATAATCCCTACAAAAGAATGGCCCTGACTAACATTAACCTATACCTTTCACAAATCACTTACCTCACAAAAATCTTCGTTACTCGAACTACTGCAATACAGCGAGCGCCACTACTGCCAGCTAAATAAAAGATTCTAACTACGGAAGGCACTAACTACTGATAGGCATAGTTAGCAAATGAAAGATTTTGATAGAGAACTAACAATGTATTTACCTTAATAGTGTTCAAAAGTGATAATATACATATCAGTTCATGACATCCAGTCTTACAAATTTACTGTCTCTGATGGACCCACGTCCCACGTCATCCGCTCTCAAAACTCCGCCATCTCTCTCCTCACATCCACCACTGCTGGCGGCTCACCTCCAACTGCGCAACGCTACTCGCTGTTAACAGCCAAAACTGCCCAACGCTACAATAGCGACTATTGCAACAATGCCGACCAGCCTCAGACTGCACACAGCACAGCCAGTGATTTTCATACAGAGCGCTACGTGGCGTTACCAACATAAAAACCTCAACAGCCTACTTACAATATGAGCCATAAATAATATGAACGACAGTGGAGACAGGTTGCAGCCTTGTCTTAGCCCCGAAACTACTCTGAACCACAAACTCAATTTCCGTCAACTCTAACTGCTGCCTGACTGTCTATGTAAAGACCTTCAATTGCTTGCAAAAGTTTGCCTCCTATTCCATAATCTCGTAGAACAGACAATACCTTCCTCCTAGGAAAACCGGTAATATGCCTTTTCTAGATCTATAAAGCATAGATACAATTCCCTGTTCCACTCGTAAGACTTCTTCATTATTTGCCGTAAGCTAAAGATCTGGTCCTGACATCCTCTAAGAGGCCTAAACCCACACTGCTAACTTCGTTCACAACAAATTTTCCAAACTGTATTCACATGTACATCCGGATGCACCTGCAAAATTATAACATCGTACGACACATATTTCAGCAGACATGACTTCTTAGACACTGAAGTGGGCGAAGAACTAGCTTATCTAAAATGCACCTGCAAAATTATAGAACTGTACGACACATACTTCCGGACACATGACTTCATAGACACTGAATTGCGCGAAGAACGAGCTTTTCTAAAATTCACCTGCAAAATTATTACACCGTACGACACATACTTCAGGAGATATGACTTCATAGACACTGAAGTGCGCGAAGAACTAGCTTTTCTAAAAATGCACCTGCAAAAGTATAACACCGTACGACACATACTTCAGGAGATATGACTTCATAGACACTGAAGTGCGCGAAGAACCAGCTTTTCTAAAAATGCACCTGCAGGGGGAGGAGGGGGGGAGGGAGAGAGACTGCTGGTGTCAGTGAGGCGGGCACACGCTGGCGTACCATGATCTGCGTGAAGCGGCCGCACCACACTTCCGCCTCGCGCGGTGTTTGATTCGCGGGCGCAGGGCTGCTCGTTAGCCGCACATCAGCATTCGAGCGTCGGCGGCGCGGCTGCCGCTCCAGCACAGCCTCCCATCCACCCCCAGCGCTGGCTGGCCCGACCGCCTGCGGCCTCCATCGGCGCCCCTTTTATTGCCTCCCTGATTAACAGCACTCTATGCCGACGCCGCGCCTCGCTTTACCTCGCGATGTGCACAGCCAATATGCGTCGCAGTCACGTACGCGCACGAACCGGCTCGCGTTCCCACCTCTCGTTATCACTGCTCCACAGAGGCGGATCGCGAGTGTTGGTGAAAAACCAGCCAAACTGCTGTAGCTGCGCAGCTCCATCTGTACAGTACCCAGTTGCAACTGTGTACACTGCAAAGTTCGCTAGTGGAATTAAATATTCCTGCCGAGATGAAGAAAAAGAGCAAGCAGTATGTAAACAGTAACGGAAACGCATGTGAGCTTCGAAATAGTAGTAACAATAAAGTAGTATGCAATGTGAGGCTCAGTAGACCAGTCAATTATTTTTTCGTTTATTCGTTCATCGAAGCTCACCAAATTACAGCGCTGGAGTCCTCAGTCGCATAATACTATACACATCAGGGCAGAACTTCAACAGTTTTGTAGTTTTAAATAATGGCAGTATTTGGAATCAGCGTAGTCGTTGGTATAAAGAAAATGGAAATGAAGAAAAAACATCTATAAAAACGAATCGAACAATGTAAAATGACAATCATGAACTTATGAAAAATCCCTCTATAGAGGGTCGTCCATTGATCGTGACCGGGCCAAATATCTCACGAAATAAGCGTCAAACGAAAAAACTACAAAGAACGAATCTTGTCTAGCTTGAAGGGGAAAACCAGATGGCGCCTATGGTTGGCCCGATAGATGGCGCTGCCATAGGTCAAACGGATATCAGCTGCGTTGGGCATTTTGATCACAATAGCCATACATCAACACCATATCGACCTTTTCCGCAATTGGTAAACAGTCCATTTTAACACGGGTAATGTATCAGGAAGCAAACACCGTCCGCACGGGCGGAATGGTAGGTGATACCACGTACTTATGCGTTTGTGACTATTACAGCGCCATCTATCACAAAGCGAAAAAAGTGGTCCAACTAAAATATTTATATTTCTTTACGTACTACACGAATATGTAATAAAAAATGGGGGTTCCTATTTAAAAAAACGCTGTTGATATCCGTTTGACCTATGGCAGAGCCATCTAGCGGGCTAACCATAACGCTATCTGATTTCCCCCCCTCAACCTAAACGAGTTTGGTTCTTTGTAGTTTTTTCGTTTGATGCTTATTTCGTGAGATATTTGGCACGGTCACTATCAAAAGTTCAAATGGCTCTGAGCTCTATGACACTTAACTTCTGACGTCATCAGTCCCCTAGAACTTAGAACTGCTTAAACCTAACTAACCTAAGGACATCACAAACATCCATGCCAGAGGCAGGATTCGAACCTGCGACCATAGCGCCTAGAACCACTCGGCCACCCCGGCCGGCACGGTCACTATCAATGGACCACTCTGTATACATTTTCATGTACGTAATTTTGAGAAAAAAATTATCTACTGAGCATTACAACACCTCAGTGTAAATGATATTCGACGTAATAATCTTATCTTCGTGTAGCTTTTCGTTTTCTTTAAGGGATACAAAAATTTTAGTTTGTTTAGTTAACCTTGAAAAGGGTATATACAGCTATCCGTAGGCTCTGCTCCAAAAATGAGCAGCATAGAGACAGAAGTGATGACACTTTCTGCACGACCTGACCATCATTTTGCAGCACAATGCTCAAGCGTGTACAGTCAAAGCTGTTACTGATTTGTTTGGCTGATGGGGTTGCTAAGTGCTATACCACCTACTGCACTTCCCTGACTTAAGCCCTCGTGAGCTCAACTCGATATCTAAACTGAGGGAAACACTTCACGGCATTCGTTTCAGAACTGCTACAAATTCGTCGGGCAATAGACCACGCCGCTCGAACTTTCAACACAACTGGCACTGCTAAGAGCATCCTACGACTCCCAGATCGCTGGTAATGCTAGTGACTATTTTGAAGGTCAGTAAAACATTGAAACATGTACCTATTTTATACGAGCTGTAAATAAGTAGTTGCCATTATTAAAGGACCAACACTCGTATCTGACTGGATTCGTGATTTCTTGTCACATAGGTCACAGTTCATAGTAATTGATGGAAAGTCATGGAGTAAAACAGAAGTGCTTCTGGCGTTCCCCAAGGTAGTGTTATAGGCCATTTGCTGTTCCTTATCTACATGAACGATTTGGGACACAATCTGAGCAGCCGTCTCAGATTGTCTGCAGATGACGCTGTCGTTTATCGACTAATAAAGTAATCAGAAGATCAAAACAAATTGCAAAACGATTTTTAGAAAAGATATCTGTATGGTTTGAAATTGGCAGTTGACCCTAAATAACTAAAAGTGTGAGGTTACCCACATGAGTGCTAAAAGTAATTCGTTGAACTTCGGTTACAGGATAAATCAGTCAAATCTAAAGCCCATAAATTCAACTAAATACCTAGAAATTACAATTACGAACAACTTAAATTGGAAGGAACACATAGAAGATGTTTTGGGGAAGGCTAACCAGAGACTGCGTTTTATTGGCAATACACTTAGAAAATGTACCAGATTTGCTAAGGAGACTGCCTACAGTGCGCTTGTCCGTCCTCTTTTAGAATACTGCTGCGCGGTGTGGGATCCCTACAAAATAGGATTGACGGAGTACGTCGAAAAAGTTCAAAGAAGGGCAGCACGTTTTGTATTATCGCGAAATAGGGGAGAGACTGCCACTAAAATGATACAGAATTTGGGATGGACATCATTAAAACAAAAGCATTTTTCGTTGCGGAGCAATCTTCTCACGAAATTCCAATCACCAGCTTTCTCCTCCGAATGCGAAAATATTTGTTGACGCCGATCTACATAGGGAGAAACGATCACCATGATAAAATAAGGGAAATGAAAGCTCGTACGGAAAGATATGCGTATTCGTCCTTTCCACGCGATATACGGGATTGGAATAATAGAGAATTTTGAAGATTTATCGATGAACCCTCTGCCAGACACCTATATGTGAGTTTGCACAGTACCTATGTAGATGTAGATACAGATGTAGCACACCGTTCTCGCCATCTTTGCCCACTTTCCGAACCTTGGATCCGCTACTTCTCATTCAACTATTTCACGTGCTGTATGCACCCATTCCAGTCTTTCCCCGATGGAAATATCCCAGGCAGTACCGGATATTGAACCCAGATCCTTTTCATGGTAGTCAAATTCAATGACTTCAGCAACGGAGATACACAATTTATCGTTAAGACATCTCTGAATCAAGCAGTATGCTGTTGATGCTGTCAGTTATTTCATCAGGATGAAGTTTGGATGCGATTGTGGTGGTAGTTGCGAGATAACTGCAGGAGAACTAAATAGTGTGTTAAGATCAGAGGAGAGGAGCAGGAAGCAAAAGCGAAATAAAATGAAGGAAAGAAGTTTGGAGTTTAACGTCCCGTCGATAAGGCGGTTATTAGAGACGGAGCACAAGTTCGGATTAGAAAAGGATGTGGAAAGAAATTATCCGTGCCCTTTTGAACGGCACCTTCCCGGTCTTTATGCAGACGGGCTTAGGGAAATCGCAGGAAACCTAAATCCAAACGGTCAGAGGAGCGTTTGAAACCTCGTCCTCCCGTATTCGATTCCATTGTGCTAACCAGCAACACTGACTAAATGACTCTTGCATATGATGTTATTTGTATATATTTGACAATGCTGGTGTTGATTTTGTGTTTAAAATTTGACGATGCCACTATGGCTCCAGTATATTAGGACATGTTTTTATAAAACAGATCTGATGATGGTCATTATAGACCGATACTGGTGGTCCGAAGACAAAATAATTTGTGACCACAGACGAGAAGAAGGGAAATTTTTTCTATATTCGCGTCACTGCTTGATTCACGACCATGTCGCAGCTTGTGAAAGCCTAAATTTTAAATTTCGTGATCAAGAACTTGTTCATGCGGGACAGTCGTACAAACATACCGTCATTTGACCATTGCACAGACTCCTGTATGGGCGACATAGTAATAAGCATCACTGGGGTAAAGAAACAACTGAAAGACTTGGAAGCAGATAAGTCACCATGTCCGGACGGAATTTCAATTCGGTTATGCACTGGCCTCTTATCTAGCTTGTATTTATGGCGAATCTCTCGCCTAACACAAAGCACCCAGCGACTGGAAAAAAGTACAGGTGACTCCTGCATGTAAGATGGATAAAAGAACGGACCCTCAAAATTACAGACCAATGTCCCTAAGTTCGGTCTGCTGTGGAATCCTTGAACATATTCTCTGTTCGAATATAATGGATTTTCTTGAGACTAGGAAGCTTACGTCCACAAATCAGCATGGTCTAAGCATCACTCGTGCGAAACTCATCTTTCCCTTTTCTCACATCATACACGGTGATCTGTGGATGAAGGGCAACATGTGGATTCCATATTTATAGATTTCTGGAAAGTATTTGACACGGGGTCTGTAGCGGGGCTTTAAATTTTTCGTAACAAATGACTGTTCAGCGGTCAAATTCACGATCTTCATATGCAGCTACAACAATACTATAATTACCACAAACTACAATAGAGATAGATAATTTTGGAGAAATCTAGAAGAAAACTACAGGACGTGTGGAAAGGGAAAAATGGATTCTGCAGTTGGCTATTGAATGCTTGAATGAAACATAATTGTGTGACTCACCATTAAATTTTCTGTCCTGCAGCGGCTGGTCAATCACTTCTGCGTAAATCGTATTCGTCAAAATATGGATTTTCTTAATACATCTCCATCGGATAATCACCAAAAGGTCTCAAAATAACAGTTTTGCATCAATATATGCCATGAAAAGAAAAACAGATTGAATTAGTTACAAAAATTCTTTACAATATTGTGGTATCATTTGCTTAGGTAGAATAAAGTTGGTGTTTTAGTTACCATTTAAAGTTCAGGATTTTTTGATATTCTCTGTTGGGAAAAAATACAAATTAAAGTTTCAAATTTGCTCAAAAACGACACATCCGAAAATTGCGTCCAGTCGCGGGAGCCAGTTGTAGTGGTTAATAAAAAAAAATGGGAGAAGAGAGACCGTGAAAAAGGGAAAGAATGAAAAGCAAATCGGACTTTGTATTACAGAAAAGCTATCGGACTTCGTTATTCGGAAAAGCTATTGTTGGGGTGGTCCTTGTGGCGTTTTTGAGCAAAAGTTAAACCAATTTCCACTACAAAAGTTATTGAAAAGAAACAGAGAATAACAGAATGTAACTGACAGGGGGAAGTGGCGTAGACGAGAGGTCAACCTTTACCAGATTAACTTATCTTCTTTCGGGCGGCGTCCACGTCTTCAAAAATCTCCTTCATTTCAGCGTGAAAAAATCTGCTCCGAAATCTTGCAATAGTCCAGGGATCACTAATTTATACCAATTAAAATGATCTTGATACTGTATGCAATTTAATTCACTTTGCTACTTCCATCCACCGAATTTCTTAATAACTTCCACAATGTCTACACATTACAATCAGATCAAGATTAGCCATTAAGTTTTTTACGTCAGCATCCGATCACGCCTGCCTTAAGCTACCGCTATCAATAGACAAACAAAAAACGGATAGAAAACAAAAAAAGTGTTACCATTTTAGTATTTTCTCTGCCGTCGAGCGCTCATACCGCTGCGACGGGATATTTTTTATCTGAGGGAACGAGTGTAGCGCGGCGAAATTTAAAGCCCCGCTACAGGTCTCTCTGCAGGCTGTTAACGGAGGTGCGAGCATATGGAATAAGTTCAGAGATATGTGAATGGCTCGAAGACTTCTCAAGTAATAGAACCCAAGATGTTGTCCTCGACGGCGAGCGTTTATCAGAGACAATAGTATAGTCAGGAGTGCTCCAGGAAAGTGTGATAGTACCGCTGTTGTTCTCTGCATACATAAATTATTTGGCGGACAGGTTGGGCTGCAATCTGCGGTTACTTGCTGATGATGCTGGGGAGTACGCTAAGGTGTCGAAGTTGAGAGGCTGTAGGAAGATGGAAGTTCACTTAGACAACGTTTATAGCTGTGTGATGAGTGCCATATTGCTCTAAACTGTAAAATATAAAATAATGAGAATGAGTAGAAAAAACCAACCTGTAATTTTCGGATGCAGCATTAGTAGTGTAGCTCTTGACACAGTCTCGTCAGTTAAATACCTGAGCGTAACGTTGAAGAGCGATATGAAATGGAACGAGCATATGAGGACTGTGGCAGGGAAGGCGCATGATCGATTTTGGTTTGTTGGGAGAATTTTTAGGAAAGTGTGGTTCATCTGTAAAGGATATCGGGTACGGGGCCCTGGTGCCAGCTTTTCTTGACTATTGCTAGAGTATTTGGGATCCGTATCATGGCGGACTGAAGGACGATATAGAAGCAATTCAGGGGCGGTCTGCTAGATCTGTTATCGGTAAGTTCACATTTAAGTGTTACGGAGATTCTTCGGGAACTCAAATGGGAATCTTTGGAGGGAAGACGACTTTCTTTTCGAGGAACACTATTGAGAAAATTTACAGAAAAAACTGGCACTTGCAGCTGACTGCCGAATGAAGCCACTGCCGCCAACATACATTGCTCGTATGGGCCACAAAGATAGGAGATATTAGGGCTCATACGAAGGCATATAGATAGTCTTTTTTCTCTTGCCGTATTTGCGAGTGGAGCCATACCATGTACCACTAGTAGTGGTACATGGTATCCTCCACCACACACCGTACGGTGGCTTGCGGATTATCTATGTGATGCAGACGTAGATCACGGAGGTTCGCACCATCAACATCAAAAGCGAATACCTTGAGAGTTACAGACCATGCAGTACGTTCAGCTAAGTATCCGCTCTTAGAGAATGCATATATAATCGTATTTGTGTTACGGGGTGATGAGAACTGATGCAATGTCTTGGCAAGCAACCGAATGCGAAACATTCTGTCGTGGAGCTTATCGTGAAACTGGTTACTCTTTAAGGTATAGTCGCAGATAGTGCGATAATATGTTTTATGGCCACGGAAAATACAAACATACAGAGGCTGAATTTGTACCGTGATTCCAGGTGGTACGAACTTTAATGTCCCACACTTTTCTGGAGAGATATTTTGCTCTAAAAGGGTATGATTCTTATACGCAGACAAGGAAAATTTTTTGTAAATTTATGGCAAGTTCCTATGGGACCGCCCGCATCTCGTGGTCGTGCGGTAGCGTTCTCGCTTCCCACGCCCGGGTTCCCGGGTTCGATTCCCGGCGGGGTCAGGGATTTTCTCTGCCTCGTGATGGCTGGGTGTTGTGTGATGTCCTTAGGTTAGTTAGGTTTAAGTAGTTCTAAGTTCTAGGGGACTGATGACCATAGATGTTAAGTTCCATAGTGCTCAGAGCCATTTGAACCTATGGGACCGAACTGTTGAGATCATCGGTCCCTAGGCTTACACACTTTTTAATCCAATTTAAACTAACTTACGCTAAGCACAACACACACGGCTATGCCCGAGGCAGGACTCGAACCTCCGACGGGGGGGCAGCTGCGCGAACCGTGGCAAGGCGCCCTGGACCATGCGGCTGCCCAACCGCGGCGCAGACAAGGTATCAAGCAAAAGCAAGTTATTTTGACTAGCTATTGGTCAAAATCAGTCCTCTTGCCATAGTTGTACTGTTACGTCCATTTTGCCGCTCTTATTTGCTGTGACGTAAACATTCCCTACTGCCCTTGCAAGATCAGCCACACGAGAAAGAATCGAAGAGGACAGAGCGCCTCCAGCATCTTACCGAACTATTTACCATCCAGATTAAGAGTCGGTATAATTGTACACGAATGCGTTTCTTAGTTGCTCTTGGTATCTCGAAATTCCAGGGCTCGTTTCACATGTATTTCATCTTCAGATCCCTTACTGAACGAAAGAATATGTGTGTTTATATCATCTTACAAATTTTCGGGCGGATTCCGCAGTTTGCAATTCATCGTCAGGTTGACTCTTTGTTTGAAATATCGTTATCTTATTTCTTCCAATTGTGTAGCACTGCTTGGAGTTATGCAACCATCCACTGCTTCCCTTGGATTTACTCTAGTCGATGTCGCACGCAATTTGATATGCATGGCGTAATAGGTCACTA
Source organism: Schistocerca piceifrons (assembly GCF_021461385.2). NCBI lineage: Eukaryota > Metazoa > Arthropoda > Insecta > Orthoptera > Acrididae > Schistocerca > Schistocerca piceifrons. The sequence continues at coordinate 897,486,868 of NC_060140.1, read as the reverse complement.
TCATACAATCTTGAAATACGCAAACACCAGTTTTTGTCTGGATTTTATCCAGTCATGCCGCCACGAAATACTCCGAGGACACTAGTTTATGTTGTAAGTGCGCCTTGTCCTCCCTTGAATGTCCGTAGTTTTTCTAATGCACTATACGGTCATATCGCTGCGGATTTATTCGAAATCTGTTCATAATTGTTTTTTACTACGCTGCGGTTGATCTTCCACATACATAATTATGTGGAAACGACTGGCCTTCACTTCATTTCACTGGAGACGGGCGTTGTGTCTCCCTGCCGACTACTTTTTGATGCATAGTGTGGACTATGTCATTATTACCGTGGGTTTACTACATTTTCGGCACCCGGAGTGAGCCAGTTACATTTCAGTCCCTAACATACCACAATGTTTAGGATAGTGAACACACCTGATGTGGCTATTTTGTGTTTTTCTTACATCCTAGTCCAGTTAACGAAACCTGTACTTGTTCCCATAATAAATTTTGCTCACAGTTAATATTTTTTACCTGTGAGAGCACGCTCATAAATATCTCTGAACTATTTTAAACGTTAGGCACAATATTTTGGCAATATTTATTTATACTTTACTGAGCATAGCTTCATTCGTGTTTACCATCAGCGGTTTATTAGTGCTATTATTCATATTATTGTTAGTATTTCTTTCGATATTCATACACAATATTTTTGAATAGATGCTACCTGACATCCTGTGATCATCAGCGTTACGACTTCTCACATTCGCCGTTACACTATGGTAGATTACGATTAGGTAGTTTGTGAATATTCTGTGATGCTTACTGCTAATACAAGGTACATTCAACCATTCGTTAAATCTGCATGACGCTGATGCAGAAAATTGATGCAAGTGAATGCTTTATATGAAGCAACAGAAGAATTATTTACACTCTGTAAACACAACATATTTTAAAATATTACTTATTCCCTTGAACTGATTGCAATCGAGCCTCAGGCAAAAAAAAAAAAAAAAAAAAAAATGGGTCAAATGGCTCTGAGCGCTATGGGACTTAACATCTGAGGTCATCAGTCTCTTGGAACTTACAACTACTTAAACCTAACTAACCTAAGGACATCACACACATCCATGCCCGAGGCAGGATTCGAACCTGCGACCGTAGCGGTCGCGCGGTTCCAGACTGAAGCACCTAAAACCGCTCGGCCACCGCGGCCGGCGAGCCTCAGGCACACGGCAACGTCACTGGGACTTGGTAGCAAATTAACGATTAAAAATTAATCGCCGTCTGCGTTGATTCATTCCAGGTAACCACTAGAGGGCAACTACACAACCTTAAAACTGGATGTGGCTCATCTGTACAGAAGGTATACGGCCCTGTAATGTTGCTTTAATAACTTACATATACACTACTGGCCATTAAAATTATTACACCAAGAAGAAATGCAGATGATAAACGGGTATTCATTGGACAAATATGTTATACTAGAACTGACATGTGATTACATTTTCATTCAAATTGGGTTCATAGATCCTGAGAAATCAGTACCCAGAACAACCACCTCTGGCCGTAATAACGGCCTTGGTACGCCTGGGCATGGAGTCAAACAGAGCTTGGATGGCGTGTACACGTACAGCTGCCCATGCAGCTTCAACACGATACCACAGTTCATCAAGAGTAGTGACTGGCGTATTGTGACGAGCCAGTTGCTCGGCCACCATTGACCAGGCGTTTTCAATTGGTGAGAGATCTGGAGAATGTGCTGGCCTGGCCAGCCGTGGAACATTTTCTGTATCCAGAAAGGCCCGTACAGGACTTACAACAGGCGGTCGTGCATTATCGTGCTGAAATGTAGGGTTTCGCAGGGATCGAATGAAGGGTAGAGAAACGGGTCGTAACACATCTGAAATGTAACGTCCACTGTTCAACGTGCCGTCAGAGCGAACAAGGGGTGACCGAGACGTGTAACCAATGGCACCCCATACCATCACGCCGAGTGATACGCCAGTATGGCGATGACGAATACGCGCTTCCGATGTGCGTTCACCGCGAAGTCGCCAAACACGGATGCGACCATCATGATGCTCTAAAGAGAACCTGGATCATCGGAAAAAATGACGTTTAGCCATTCGAGCACCCAGGTTCGTTGTTGAGGACACCATCGCAGGCGCTCCTGCCTGTGATGCAACGTCAAGGATAACCGCACCCATGGTCTCTGAGCAGATAGTCGATGCTGCTGTAAACGTCGTCGAACTGTTCGTGCAGATGGTTGTTGTCTTGCAATCGTCCCCATGTGTTGACTCAGGGATCGAGACGAGGCTGCACGATCCGTTACAGCCATGGGGATAAGATGCCTGTCATCTCGACTGCTAGTGATACGAGGCCGTTGGGATCCAGCACGGCGTTCCGTATTGCCCTCCTGAACCCACCGATTGCATATTCTGCTAACAGCCTTTGGATCTCGACCAACGCGAGCAGCAATGTCCCGATATGATAATCCGCAATCGCGATAGGCTACAATCCGATCTTGAAACGTGATGGTACGCATTACTCCTCCTTACACGAGGCATCAGAACATCGTTTCACCAGGCAACGCCGTGAACTGCTGTTTGTGTATGAGAAATCGGTTGGGAAGTTTCCTCATGTCAGCACGTTGTAGGTGTCGCCACCGGCGCCAACCTTGTGTGAATGCTCTGAAAAGCTAATCATTTGCATATCACAGTATCTTCTTCCTGTCGGTTAAATTTCGCGTCTGTAGCATGTCATCTTCGTGATGTAGCAATTTTAATGGCCAGTAATGTAAATATCAGTCATGAGGCACCTTAATTTAGAGCAGACACATTAGTGGGTATATAAACAAATTAATAAATATCCCCGCAATAAAGGAGAAATATTCAGATGTGATCCCGCAGGACAGTAAATGGCCCACAAGCGAAGGATTGGTATTAACCAAGCATTTACTCCCCTACGTCCGAACAGATCTCGGAATAGTCTGACGGTATTAACCGACCACCGTGTCGTCCTCAGCCTAAAGGTGTCACTGGATGCGGATATGGAGTGGCGTGAGTTCAGCACACCACTCTCCCGGCCGTTGTCAGTTTTCCTGACCGGAATCGTTACTTCTCAGTCAGGTAGCTCCTTACTTTGCTTCACAAGGGCCGAGTGCATCCCGCTAACCAACAGTTCTCGGCAGACCGACTGGTCACCCATCCAAGTGTTAGCCAAGCCAGACGGCGCTTTAACTTCGGTGATCTGACGGGAACTCGTGTTACCACTGCGGCAAGGTCGCTGGCTAACCGAGCATTTATTCAGTTCAAACGAAAGATATTGCAAGTGGTGGCCTCACAATGGTAGTTACTGAACATAATTGAAATAAAAAGGAAATCGTTTGGCTTTACAGTGCAAGTAGAGCATTCGTAAGCAATGACGATCACGAACTAAGGCGTGGAGCCGTGCATCAAATAACTGAAATAGCTACAAATATTAAAGTCCAGTCAGCACGCACAAGTCTCTATACATTAACAGACTCATCTTGGCAGAAATGTTCACAAACTGACAGCGCAGCTAGTAATCACAATCTCACCGTGTCTCTAAGTCCCAAGCTGAGGTACACAAAATATTTTTAAGTCCCAAACTGGAGTACGTCGAGATAGCTCAAAGTCCCAAGTATCTCTTAAGCCGAAACACCTCTGCGGTCGTACAACTTTATCAAAATCCGACCTTACCAACCAATCAAAGAACACGAAAAAACCACAAACTATTCTCTACTGCCTATTTAAAAATGTCGTTACTCCATATAGCAACTTTCAACTTGATCACTTGACCGTCACTTTAAAAGTTTCGTTTATTTTAACGTATTTGCAACTTAAATGTATATGATACATATTTATGGCTTATTTGGGTTCTCATCTTACGTTATTCAGTTTTATACACAGCAAAACTACTGATTCCAGTTATGACAAGCGGAAGTTTTGTCCTATAGTGATCTTGTCTGATACGTCGTTTAGGTATACTGAGAAAGCCAGTAGTCCTATTAACTTTCGCGGGGCACGGTCGATGTTACATTGGTTTGTGTTGAGCATTCTCCGCACAGCAGAACATACTGGATTGTATTAGTCAAATAACCATAGAGCCAAGTGAATATCTGCGAGGATAATAAATATCAATGTATCTCGGGCAGTGGTCGATGACTGATACCGTGTCGGTCGCCTATCGGAAATCTACAGGACAGACCCTTCTTGGTGATCTGCATCTATCGTCAACATTTGATGTCGCTCAGCTCGGAACACCGTCACAAAACGCCGCTACAGTCCCTACCACCTCTACCAGCTAAATTTTCCTCCAAAGTGACTGAATTTTCGCTGTCATTCGCTTTGACGCCACTGAAATGCAACTCGTGCTTTTACACAGCGCAGCGGTCGCTATTACTATTCTGTTTAATTTCAAAAGCTTTTATCGCCACACACGGACTGGAAAAAGAAATGTCAATTTGATTTTCGACGCCTGTGATTTGAGAGCTCTCTTACACCGCTCGCCAGAACTAACTGTATTTTTCGTCATTTACCACCTTCGTGTCGTACTTCCCTCAGTCGGCTGCAACAAGCCTGACATCTACTTCCAGTCACCGGCACAGAGAATTGCCTTTCTAGATCAAAGGCTTTTGGCGACATATATGAAAATTCTACTACGAAATGCCGTCTGCACTCAGACCATGTGCTCATTACACCTGACGCCTTTGTCTTTACTAACATTTTCTCTCCTCTCTCTCTCTTTCCCCGTCTCAGTTTTTCGCTTGATTTGTCACTGACTCACTGTTTCTTATATTTCGTAACTTCGTTAATCTTTGCTCCGCAACTGTTTAACCTTCGTAGTTGGCTGGAGTATGTACTCTGTACCTTAGCATGTGGTAGCTAATGCCGCAATCCCTACTTTCAGACTAAAGGCCTCTCCGTTTTGGACTTTCCTGACCATTAAATTTTAACGTAATCTTTAATAGCACATTTCAAATTCTCCTATATCTTCCTCTCGTGTTATCCATTTCCCTGTTTTCCAGTTTAACGGTGTTCTGCTCCAAATGCGCAATATCTGAGTCACTCGCCTAAAATCTGTTTATTCCTTACGTTTCCCCACTTTGGTTCTCTCGTTAGTCTTACAAAAGTGATGTACCGTTAACATTAGACGCTCAAGGTGACGCCGTGTTCCCTCACTTCAGTATGGGTTTTTACACCGACTCTCACTGCCGTTTAGTCCGGGTTGGGGACTTTCTCTGCCCGGGGACTGGGTGTTTGTGTTTTCCTCATCATTTCGTCATCATCATCATTCGTGACAATGGCTAGATTGGACTGTGTGAAAAAAAATTGGACTATATAAAAGTAGGGACTTTTTATGGGCGCTGATGACCTCGCAGCTGGGCGGCCCACAAACCAAACATCATCATCATCACTGCCGTTTAGTCCAAAAAGTTTGAGATTACATAGTATCGAACCAGATTTACAACTGGATTCAAGATTTCAATGCAGAAAGAACTCAATACGTCGCACTTAAAACAACAAAATCGACAGATATAAAGGTAATTTACGGAGTACCCAAAATACCCAAAAGAAGTGTAATAGGACTATTACTGTTTACAGTCTACATAGATGATCAAGTAGAAAGCGTTAGAAGCTCATTAAAACTGTTCGCAGATGATACGGTTGCCTATTAGAAAGTAGCAGCGCCAGAAGGTAGGATTGTTGAATGACGCAGACTCTGGCAGTTGACACTGAACGTAAATATAAGTAACATATTACACATACATGGGACAAGAAATGCTTCGCTGCACAACTACGCTGTTGATGAAAAATTACTAGAGACAGAATTTGCCGTAAAATATGTAGGGGTAACTATCCAGAGCGACCGTAAGTGAAATGATCACATAAGACAAATAGTAGCAAAAGCAGATGCCAGGAAGATTCATAGGAAGAATCTTAAGGAAATGTAACTCATCCACGAAGGAAGTGGCTTACAAGGTGACTGTTCGACCGATTCTCGATTACTGTTCATCAGTCTGGGATACCAGGTCCGAGTGATAGCACATATGTAAAGCCGGTTCTACCCAACTTTTCCCCCCAACTCAAAACTCCAGAAAAAAAAGATGATTGAATCGGTGAAACACAATGAAATTTCTTTCTAAATAAGTGTTTTTACAATATAAAGATAACATCTCGTTCAGGACGACTCATGAAGGAGAAACAAAGAATTTTCACACAGAAATGTGTAAAACGAGCTTCACCGGAGTTTCCTCCTAACGCCCCTCCCGACGTACACGACTCCTCACGACGACCAACTTCAGGATTAACTGAAGTGCTTCATTCATTCAAGTCGTTATTAAGTACACAGGCGAGGATGAAGGTCGTTTTTTGTCAAATGGTATGGTCTCCCCACACACAACATTATATAAGACGTCGTCAGTCACGGCCATTTCCTTCAGTCAACGTGTTTGTATAGAGTTTAGAAAAAAAAAAAAAAGAATGCCTTGAACGTCTTATCTATAGCGCATCACATCTGTAGAACTTCATTCAAAACTGAATCATTTTCATCAGTTTATTTGATGCAAACACAAGTTTTTCATCACATTTTAGTGTTTTTTAAAGAAGAGAAGAAATGTAGCCAACAAATAGATATGAGTGTGGGCCCACAAATTTTTAATAAAAAAGAGGAATTTATATGTAAAAGTATGCATATTCCCGTGTCAAAAACTTCGTATGTCTCAACAGAGACATCTATGAAGGCTTTAAGGAACTAACTCTTCGTGTGTGTCTGCTATGGTGAGACAGGCAGACGTGGTTTTGATAAGCACGAGTGGATGGGAGGGAACTCTTCCTTATTGATTTACCTTCATCTGCTGGTGTATACCAGACCTCTCGAGCATCGTTTCTTTTTTTTCCTTAAATTTTCTCCTTGTAAGTGACTGACCTACCGGAGAAATTCACCGTAATTCAACTTCGTGCCACGTGTAAGGACGAAGGACTTACGGTCGACAGTACACGAGGAAAAAATAAACTGATTACATTCTATGGTAAACATCTCGATGATCAAAGAAAAACTCAAGGAAAAATTTTGGAAATAACCCTACTCAAAACTTGGGAATAGCAACAAAGTCTTCAAAACAGTAAGAAATCACAAAAAATGATGAAATCTTGCCGTATCATGCGAGTATCTTCGGGAAAGGATGAGGAAGAAATATTGGTGAAAGGTATCTACGAGCACAACATTTACCGACAGACTACACATGATAAATTTTGGAAAACAATCGTGATCTACACGAACCAAACTTTTTATTGAACGCACCAGGTAGGACCTACCGTAAAAAATAAAATGTATTCATTACGGATTGAAGACCAATCTGTTCCTCTTCTGCGAGTTCAGAATGAAGAGAAGTGAGAGAATCATGGAATTTGGTTTCCAGACAAAAAACTACGAGATCACCAAAGAGAGAGACTCAAGTTCTACAGAACAGCAGAAAAGGAGGTTTTATCGAAACTGATTCATTTCCAAGCCCGTGGGTCAGGTTGGACGTTAAATACAATTGTCGGCCTTCAACTGGCAATCAATCGAAACGCTCCAACTGAGAGGATCATCACAAACTGCCAGAAAAAGTAAAGAGACAAGAAAGCTTGCATCAACGGAGAGCAATGATAAAAAAAATCATGTATGGGCTATGGCTCCAACGTTAAATCCGGTGGTTCGGAAAAATCCTGACAGATCCATCCTATTTCCCGTTGTAGTTGATCACATTCCAGAGGTTGAGAGAAAAATCAATGTGTCCATCAACGTTTACTCATTTGACGAAAAATACCAGGTGTACCCATTAAAAATAAGGAAGAATAAGAGCGAAAAACATTTAATTATAACCCCATTTCAAAGAAGATGAGAACTCCCACAACTGCTGGATTAGGTATCTATCACGCCTTGTTTCTAGTGAAATCACTAAAAAAAATTAACGTAAAAAATTTATCTGTGACATTTGTCTACTTTTCTTAAACAAGAAGGAAAAATTGATTGAACACTTATCAAACTGTTTAGTTCAAAATCATTCGCATCTGAATTGCCCGAGAAGGGTTAACACATAGTCTTCAAAAACTACCAACACACAACGAAGATTTCTTTCGTCATCTATGCAGATTTCGAGGTTTACTCTTAAAGACAGGCAACTGTCAACCAAATCCAGAAACACCATATACAATGAAATATCAAAAACATGAACCAAGTGGGTTCCGTTACTGCATTAAGGACTTCAACGGAAACTACAAGGAACCACTCATCTACCGAGGAAAACCAGTGTCATAAATAACTTCACTGAGTGTGTAAAAAGAGAGACTGAAAAAATCGGAAGAATTTACTCCAAAGTTGAAGAAATGAGACAACTCACGCGAGAGGAACAGCCAATGTATGATAAATCTAGAAAATGTCCATTCTGTCGGAATCTTTACTCACGAAAGAACACAAAAGTTCGACATCACGTTCATTTGACTGGAAAATACATTTCCCCACAGTGCAATGTACAACTAAAGCATCTAACTTTTGTACCAATTTACTTACACAATTTGATGGGATATGACTCACTTTGTTAGTGGATGGGCTTGGTCACGACGTAAAAGATATACTCGTAGATTTGACTCCCAATAATGAATAAGGATACATCAGCTTCAGCATGAAGGCAGAAAATCTGAAGATGAAATTTAATGACACGTTTAGGTTCATGACATCAAGTCTTGACAACTTTTCTCGAATCTGAAGAAAGAACAGATGAAAACGTGGGAAAATTTGGTCCAGAGAATCTAGTCGAACTAGTGATGAAAAAAAGCGTTCGTCCTTATGATGACATTTATTCTTCGAAGAAATTTGAAGAAACACAAGTGATGAATATTAGTACCATGCACAGTTAGATTGGAAAAGATTTGATGTAGAAAATCTTGGTGAATACCACGATCTTCACCTTAAAACTGATGTTCTGCTGTTGACCGACGAATTGAAAATTTCAGAAAACCTTGCTAGAAAGCTTACGATCTCAATCCCAGTTCTGGAGTACGTTTTCAGTAATCTCTTTTTGCTGCTCGTCAATATTTTACTCTGTGTTTTGTTTACTCCCCATCGGTATTATGTGCTGATTAGACTGTTCATTCTCATCAGCACATCCCTTAACTCTTCCTCACGTTCACTGAGGATAGCAATGTCATCGGCGAATCTTAGCATTTTTATCCCTTTGCACTGATTTTTAATACTGCTTGTGACCCTTCCTTTCTATTTTCGTCATTGCTTTTGCTTCAGGATGAGTTTGCTAAATGGGGACCAACCGCCGGCAATGAGTCCTGAGATGTTAAGGAACAAAAAAATGGTCATATGGGCACATTGCCCGAAATGAGTTCCGGCGGAGATCCATCCACTAGAATATGGAAATAAAAGATCTTTGACAGTGAGTTTTCAATTACTGAAAGCACACCTGGGATCACACCAAGCAAGCGGGAATGTTATGTCTGCACTACTATTTTAGCTCCATAATGAAGAGGGCAGTGAGCTGGAACACCACCGAGTAGCAGCCACTTTACCCTTCGTACCAAAGAAGACACGTCTTTCAGTACGGGAGGCGGAGTCACCAACGGGAAACGCGGACATACCTGGACTGTTATGTATTGTGGAAGAACGATTGGTCCCACGAGGTTTTCGCCAGTAATCTCCGTCACACACTGACGCGGAACCGGTATGATCGTTCGCCGCCACCATACACCCCGTCGTAAAAGTAGCCTCATCTGTAAATAGAGTGGATGACAGGTTTTTCATTTTTTACTAATAACCGGGAAATAAACTGGCATATAAATTTGGCATAGCAGCGTCGCTAAACTTTTTACTTTCTAAGTGGAACGTTTTTTACAAATCAAGAATGTTTGTTAGCAAAATTTTTGTTGCCTTGAAATATTGAGTTATAATAGAATATGGGGAAATCGATCAGTGCTAATTCAATAGCAACACGACAGTTAGAAAATAGTAATAAATACGTAACAATCTGTACATCATTACTGGAACAATAATGTGTCAATTACAGAGTAGTCATTTACATGATTACTCTGTAATTCAAAATTAAGTGCCTGGCAGAGAGTTCACCGAATCACCTTCAACCTGTTTCTCCACTGTTCCATCTCAAAAGCGCGTGGGAAAAACGAACACTCTTATTTCATTATCACGATCATTTATCTGTATGTAGGTAGGCGCCAACAAAGTATTTCACACTTTGAGGACAAAGTTGGTGATTGAAATTTCATGAGAAGATACTGCCGCAACAAAAAACGCCTTTTTTTATTGATTGCAACCCCAATTCACATATCATACCGGCGTCACTCTCCTCTATTTCGCGATAGTACAAGACGAGCTGCCCTTCTTTGAACTTTTTCTATGCCCTCTGTTGGTCTTATCTGATGCGAATCCGACTCTGCACAGTAGTACTTCAGAACAGGACAGACAAGCACAGTGTTCTATTTTGTAAGGGTTCTGCCAATAAATCGTAGTCTTTGGTTCGCTCTAACCACAACATTATCTATGTGACTGTTCCAACTTATTGTATTTGTTGTAACTGACAATTCGAACGTTTTTACAACTTTTATTGACGTGAATCTACATGCAAATGGTTGAATAACAACGAAAAGTCACAATCACAAAGCCAGTCAGAATTTGCCACTAGAGGCAACAAAAGATAACGTCTAAGCTTCCCACAAGAGTCCGCTGTAGCACACATACACTTAATTCCAAGCCCTATCCCGATGTCGAAGACGTAGTCTTCCGTGGAGACGTCCTTGAAGTCGGTATTCGGCGTGAACTGACGTCCGATGCTGGTTCTAGCCTCTAAATAGTATTCAGTGAATCAGATGTTGGTGTAGTAATACTTCCTGCAGGCCATCTCGAACTCCCTCTGTAGGAAGTAGTACGCGGAACGTTTGTTTCCAAAACAGCCAATGTTTACCATTTCTTACGCCTATGGGCATAGGCAACTCCGGTCCTGTGTCGTGTTAGATATGTTGCCGGCCCGCAGGGGCTACTTTGGCGACGGCGTAACAGTATTGGTAATAGAAATCCCTAAGTATTTAGATGAATGTGTATTAGAAGTATTTAGTTGTACGGGACGCATGTGCATGCAAGACGGCAGTTTCTCGCTGTCGTCACTGGACGTCGGTTCTATTGCGGAATGACACCATCCCTAGTTTTGAAGTGCTTTGCAAAGAAAGATAGCAGTGAAGCACAATCATTCATATCCGTTCAGAGATTATAAAAGGAGGGGCATAACATACCAGAGACATCCGGTAAGGAGATAACATCCACCACGTCCCTTAGAAGAGAAGTTGAATGTGACTGATAGGCCTATAATTTTATCGATGTTCTATAAAACTGGGATAGTTACTGATGTCTTAATTTCAAGGTGAGAAAATGATACTACCTATACGTGATGATGCAGCTTGTGAAATTTTGCTCTCGCTGTCGCAGCGCTCGTTTCCTTCGTCGTCGCAATCTTTCGGTTGGAGAAACTGAGACCGATGTCTGCCACAGCCACAGCCTCACATCAGTCGGTGTCTCCTACACCTTTACCGTCTCCTACACCTTTACCGTCACTAGAATTTTTCAGTCTTCCTTTGAAAGCTACTCTATTTGCTGGAAATAACAGCAATAAAGAAACTAAAACTTGTTTATTTCATAAACCGGTTGTTTCGAGTGGTTTTAACAGTCAGCTTAACATAAGGACGAAAGAAATCGATACAGCGGAAAATTAGGTGTTCCAGTTATAGCTGTCATCCCTATCTTGTCCTCTCAGGAACTGTTTCGTCCAGTTTGACCTCATTTAATAAAATCACCGATTGAACAGTAGAGGATAATAATGTATTCCTGCCCTAAGCTCTTCTTAATATGAGCACTTCTTTCTTGATCTTCCATTCTTATTGTTCCCTCATAGTTCTAGTACGTATTGTATGTCACTCCTCTTTCCCTATAGCTTATAGCTGTTTTTGTGAGCAGCATAGTAATTGCATTTATCTCGCACAGAATGCAGATGCAGCTGGAGGTGAAATGTCGGGGCAAGGCCTCTGGGAAATTTTAGAAATGAGAGAGCCAGTGTTGTGCGTGCGCTGGTACGCGGCACGGCGGGGGGAGGCGGCCGTAAGTCAGCCGGAATACCGGGGCCCGTTTTTGCGGAGAAGGCGTAATATGACGAATAGGCGTAACGGCACGGAAAATTACTGTTTCAGCCGGTAACGGCGTCCCGCCGGGAACGGCCGTTCTGCAGTAAAGCGTGCACTCGCGTGGAAGAGCATTCACTTCGCCAAGTTCATTCCAGGAACGACATGTACACGGTGCTGGACTCAGCGTAATGGGCTGAAACGTATCTCACTACCAAGCCGCGGCGAAAAGAATTCTCGGAAATCTTTTCTCAGATAACGTCGACAGTAATTACACCAGTTCAAAAGCCGAGGTGAACATAAAAACCGCAAACTCTGAACGCAATACCACAAGAAACAAACAGAACCGTTTTGTAAACAAAAAGGGAAGCAATTTGTAAAAGCCGTTTACCCTTGCACGTAATATTTCCATGTCGTATAATTTTCGAGAAATTAGAGCAAATACAGAGCCTTACCGACATTCCCATTTTTCCAGCCGCCGTTTCTGAGTGGAAAGGGGAAAGAGGAATCAGTTAATGGAACCACAAGTACCTTGCACCACACACTGTCAGGTGGCTTGCACGGTATTGACGTACATCTACATCAACATCTACATTGTTACTCTGCAATTCACACTTAAGTGCCTGGCAGAGGATTCATCAAACCATTTTCATACTACTTCTCTACCATTCCACTCTCGAATGGCGCGTGGGAAAAAGAAACACTTAAATCTTTCCTTTCGAGCTGTGATTTCTCTTATTTTATTATGATGATCATTCCTCCCTACGTAGGTGGGTGTCAACAAAATATTTTCGCGTTCGGAAGAGGAAGTTGGTGACTGAGATTTTGTAAATAGATCTCGCCGCAAAGAAAACCGCCTTTGTTTCAGCATCATATCAGTGACACTCTCACCCCTATTGCGCGATAACACGAAACGAGCTGCCCTTCTTTGCACTTTCTCGATGTCCTCCGTCAATCCCACCTGGTAAGGATCCCATACCCCGCAGCAATATTCCAGCAGAGGACGGACAAGTATAATGTAGGCTGTCTCTTTAGTGGGTTTGTCGCATCTTCCAAGTGTTCTGCTAACAAAGCGCAGTTTTGGTTTAGCCTGCCCCACAATATTATCTATGTGGTCTTCCCAATTTAAGTTTCTCGTAATTGTAATTCCTAGGTATTTAGTAGAATTGACAGCCCTTAGATTTGTGCGATTTATCGTATACCCAAAATTTATCGGATTTGTTTTAGTACCCATGTGGATGACCTCACTCTTTTCTTTGTTTAGTGCCAACTGCCAGTTTTCGCACCATACAGATGTTCTCGCTAGATCATTTTGTAATTGTAATTGATCGTCTCATGATTTTACTAGACGGTAATTTACAGCGTCATCTGCAAACAGTCCAAGGGGGCTGCTCAGATTATCACCTAGATCCTTTATGTAAATCAGGAACAGCAGAGGGCCTATGACACTACCTTTCGGAACGCCAGATATCACTTCTGTTCTACTCGATGATTTACCATCTATCACTACGAACTGTGACCAATCTGAGAGGAAATCACGAATCCAGTCACACAACTGAGACGATACTCTAGACACACGCAATTTGATTAATAGTCGCTTGTGAGGAACGATATCAAAAACCTTCCGAAAATGTAGGAGTTTTGGTACAGTATATGCTCCAAAATCCTACTTCAAATTGATGTCAGTGATATGGGTCTGTAATTCATTGGGTTACTCCTATTTCCTTTTTTTTAATATTGGAGTGACATGTGGTGCTTTCAAGTCTTTAGGAACAGACCTTTCGTCAAGTGAGCGGTTGTATGATTGCTAAGAAAGGCGATATTGTGTCTGCATACTCTGAAAGAACCTGATTGGTATACCATCTGTACCGGAAGACTTACCTTTCTTAAGTGATTTGTTTCGCAACACCTAAGATACCTACTTTTATGTCACTCATGCTAACAGCAATTCTGGATCTGAATTCTGGAATATTTACTTTGTATTTTTTCGTGAAGGAATTACGGAAAACTGTATTTAGTAACTCCGCTTTAGTGGCCCCCATCATCGGTAACATTTCCATCGTTATCGCGCAGTGACGAAATTGACTTTTTTTTTTTTTGCCACTGGTCTACTTTACACATGAACAGAATCTCTTTGGGTTTTCTACCATATTTTTAGATATTGTTTCATTGTGGAAACTGTTAAAAGCACCCCGCATTGACGTCGGCATTAAATTTCGAGCTTCCGTGAAACTTAGTCACTCTTGGGAGTTTTGCGTTCTTCTGAATTTGGGATGCTTTTTTCGTTGCTTCTGCAACAGTGTTCTGGCGTGTTTTGTGTACCATGGTGGATCAGTCCCGTCTCTTATTAACTTACGCGGTATGGATCTATCTATTGCTGTCGATACTGTAGATGATTTGCCGGCCAGGGTGGCCGAGCAGTTCTAGGCGCTACAGTCTGCAACCGCGTGCCCACTACGGTCGCAGGTTCGAATGCTGTCTCGCGCATGGATGTGTGTGATGTCCTTAGGTTAGTTAGGTTTAAGTAGTTCTAAGTTCTAGGGGACCGGTGACCTCAGAAGTTACGTCGCATATTGCTCAGAGCCATTTGAACCGTTTTTAGATGATTTAGATGTACACTGCACAACAAAATTAAAGGACCGCTTTTTAGAAAGCCCGTAATTTTCTCCCATTGCAACAAGTGAGTTTGAAATTTCTCTCAAAGGTGCCTACAACCTCCCTCTGTGATGGTACAAAAGCGTGGCGTCCTGCGATCACATCCTCGGGCTTGGCGACGCTTCGATCAGCAAGGAGTTGACACTCGAGAAAGAAGGCCACAGCTCAAAAGTTCATGTGGGTTGTAAGGCAGGTTAAAGATCACACAATTGCGCCCAGTGCCACTGAGGACTTGTCAGACGATGACAAGATCGTCACAGCCCCTCTTATACACATTTCACCTCTTATTTTGACGTCTCTGCAGTGGAGGTCAGAACCGCGACGCACGGCGTTGATACCACGTGGTTTTCTTATGGGTGGCCGAGCAAAACATTTCAGACACACTGCCGATCAGAATCGACTCTAAAAGGTCTCATGTGGTGGCACAAATGGCGTGAATAAAACCACCACTTTCCCTATGACGTTGTTTTACATACTTGGCGGTGGAAATAGTAGTTGGCAGGGCGAGGAGCTACAGGAAGATGTTATTGACAACCTTTGACACTGGTGCCACCTTTCCCTAAGGAAATTGCGGGGCTACATCCCCAGAGAACGTGATGCCATTCCTTTGATGTGCAACCCATCCACAGTTTTCCCTCTCGTGTACAGGTTGGAACCACTAGAGACCACTGAAAACCACTGAACGGAATCTGAAAGTGGCCTGACGCAGCAAAGGTTGCTTTTCAGCCGTCGTGTTTTCCACCCTCCTGCGCTGTGATCACGAGGAGCGCAATATTAACAAGTGCACCAATAAAACAGCAAAGAATCCCTCTAAGCCCCGTCAGTTCGGCAATGCCCTCGGTGCCACCCACGCAATTTTGTTGAGCACGTTACAAATTCGACAGTTCAGCCTGACAGCTGCTCTAGCGCCTGGGGGATAGGCAACACCTACTACACCACTCATAGCTGCCTCTGCAGTAACACCCGGCCAGCGTACGCACGTCAAATAGCAACACGACAGTACCCCACCAATGATGCTCTCCCACGCCATCGTATGCTCATCAACTGCAGGGCTTCGTAAGTGCATGCAGCACAGTACACGGCAGTGTCATCTTGGACTTCACTGTTGCTGGCACCTCTACGCCACATAGTTTGGTTGACTCTCATCTGGGCTATCGAATATTCCTGAAACTGGACGATTCAGGGACTGCTACTACTACTCAACACTCAAGCCATTGGGTTCATCCATGGACCTTGCTGAACGCCGTTTCAGGGTCAGTTTTCTGTCTTCGCTTGTAGAGGAATATACCTCATTGATTACACACACCTGCTGTTATTTATTTCTCCACCATTCACACGTTGAACATAGTTAGTCATCTAAAGTAGAGTTTCAAGGATTCCGTTTTTATGTACCACATGCTAAAGAACAGATTCGAGTAATGGATAGTACTTACTGGGAGGAATATGACGAAAATGCTAACTAGAACAAGGGAGAGGATGAGGGGACATGTTTGACCCTTTCACTACCATAGGGACATGTGTGTCTCACAATAGGATGTCACAGTACCAGAGCGAATTTGCTGCATGTCCCACTGGTAAAGGGAGACCTGGTAATGGTTCGCAGACTTCTATTTACAGATTACATTTGTAGATTGCGTTGTCTTCAAGTTTCGTTGTTAAATATCTAAACTATCTGCTCCATATTACCGCAAGGAATTAGTTCGCACCTGGAGGTAGACAACCCAATGAAGCAGACTTGTCACGCCTTTGTAGGAAATTCGTGTTAGCGACTACAATGAACTGCAGACATTTATTGACTTACCCCACATCGCAAGTGGTGCCCATATTGAGAACTGTAATGAGTAGAGAGTTGCTCGATCCACAGATGAGTGTCTTTCTTTCTTACGGCTTGTAGTTCTTGCGCAGTCGTCTTGTGAAACTCCAGAGGTACTTACGAATAACCCTGTCTGTTTCACCTCTACCAGCGTTGCAAAACGAAACGACCAGAAATATTTTTTCATATCGTTATACATCACTGAGACATTAATTAACAAAACCGCACAATAATGTACACAGACTGGAAGGAATCCAACAAGTAATTCGGGATCTTAGGTGTAAGAACTACTCTAAGATGACGAGTCTGGCGCAACAGAGAGACTCGTAGTGCGCTACATCGAACTAGTCAGCAAACTAATGACCCAAAAGAAATAAAGAAAAGATGAGAGAAAAGATCGAAAGTGCAAAGGTATTTTATCTCCATGTTGTGCATCTTGGGACTTATCTGTGTCTACACGTGATGGACTGCTGTGCGAGTAGCTACAATTGGAGGCGTAGCTACCAACTCATGTGGACAACAATGTGTCAGTGGCTGGAGTCACTGTCAGTGACCTTGGACGGAAATTGTGGTTTAACGGCCCACAGAGCAGAAAAGCATTTGTCATTTCAGTGTTTTGCAGCCACAACAGGTGAACAGCCGTTCCTCACTTTGGGTCAGAGAAGGCATCATCCCACGAGTTTCTCTTCACTGCACCTCGATGGACACAGAGTTTAACACAGGTATGGGGAAACCGCCACTGGATGATCGAAGCCTGAAAAAAGGCAGGGTACACTACTATAACCTTAAACGTGAAATATACACTTTTACACTCACACTATTCACCACCCATTTAATATGAATGAGACTTAATACGCCAGATATTTGCATCTGTATTTACTCTCCGTATAATATGAATGCAACTTAATATTTGCATCTAGCATCTAGCAAAAATCAAAGTCCCCAAGAAAAATTAACTAAGTGAACGGAATAGTCACATAAAGTTCGAGAATTTTAGCCTCATCAAAATGCTGCAGTGAGTGACCTTTGACAATGACATGGGCAGTTCGTGGTGTTTTGGACGACACACATCACAGGAGCCTGGTCGAGCAGCGCTGGCAGAGTCGAAGTACCGCGGAAGCACAGCAGCCCGAGATGATGAATTTGGTGGAGTTCAGCAGAGCAGAGCGATGTCGTTCTCAGATTCCAGCAGCAGTTGCGGTGGGAAGACGGTAGCTTAGCGTAGTTGGCAGTGACCTGCTCGGGGTGAATGCATGGGTATAGGTGACGTTCCTCTGTTTGAGGCCGTTTCTATGGCAACTTTCGTATTTCCACAGGTGGCCGTCTTGCATGACCGGAACTCACGTGTCGTAGTCACCCAGCTTGTGACGGACCCGCTAACCCTATAACGTTTGTGGTCTCTGCCGTCGACTTATCTTCGTCTACTGATGGTAAAGGTGAAAGGCTCAAATATGTACAGTTAAATGGTAGGGTACATGTACCGCGAAAACAACACGAGAACATGTATCCTGTTTACCACCTGGACACTGTTCAGACAGATGGTGGATATTCACATGCAGATATTCACTCGGGTTGTAAGGAGGCCTCTGTTGTCGGTATCGTCTCTCATCGGCAGACGATCAAAGGAACCTACCATCTTATCACATACATCTGTTTGTTCTTCTATTGCAAATCAAATGGCTCTGAGCACCATGGGACTTAACATCTTAGGTCATTAGTCCCCTAGAACTTTGAACTACTTGAACCTAACTAACCTAAGGACATCACACACATCCATGCCCGAAGCAGGATTCGAACCTGCGACCGTAGCAGTCCCGCGGTTCCGGACTGCAGCGCCTAGAACCGCACGGCCACCGCGGCCGGCTCTTCTATTGCACTGTACAGGCCACTTGTAATTTCAGCGTCAGGACAAAGCACCATACTTTTAGAGCCTGTGTTGCCATAAAGGTTTGAGGAACGCTTCACTAACATGAGAATGCGTTTTCGACTCCTAAGGTAACCTCAGCTGTTATAATGAGGACAGGCTGTGCATCATCGAGCAAGGGGACATGACCTTGGACACAGCAACCACTTGTCTCTGAGGACCCTAGGCACCAGATGAGTGCTCATCATTCGCGTTGGCTCTTCAGCACTTTCTGTGTGTCGAGGACGCCATATCATGTCCTGCCGCAGGTGGAATCCGAGCGAAAACACGGATGATCCACGCTACCACGTTGTGTAACTTTCCATAGCTAGACTAGCGAACAGAAGCTCGTGTAAAGCTGTTCTGCAGGAACTGATGTCTTAGAGCATTCGAAGTTCCCTCCCCAAGAGTATCTACATATCCTCCAGGAAAACGGATGTCACCATGAAATTAGCGAAACAAATAATCAGAATTCACTGAATAGTACCAAAGAAAGAAAATTAATATTGCTTATCTTAATCACTGTTAAATACATAACTGGCCATTAGAATTGCTACACCACGAAGAAATGCAGATGATAAACGGGTATTCATTGGATAAATATATTACACTAGAACTGACATGTGATTACATCTTCACGCAATTTGGGTACATAGTTCCTGAGAAATCAGTACCCAGAACAACCACCTCTGGCCGTAATAACGGCCTTGATACGCCTGGGCATTGATTCAAACAGAGCTTGGATGGCGTGTAGAGGTACAGCTGCCCATACAGCTTCAACACGATACCACAGTTCATCAAGAGTAGTGACTGGCGTATTGCGACGAGCCAGTTGCTCGGCCACCATTGACCAGACGTTTTCAATTGGTGAGAGATCTGGAGAATGTGCTGGCCAGGGCAGCAGTCGAACATTTTCGGTATCCAGAAAGGCCCATACAGGATCTGCAACATGCGGTCGTGCATTATCCTGCTGAAATGTAGGGTTTCGCAGGGACCGAATGAAAGGCAGAGCCACGGGTCGTAACACATCTCAAATGTAACGTCCACTGTTCAAAGCGCCGCCAACGCGAACAAGAGGTGACCGAGACGTCTAACCAATGGCACCCCTACCATCACGCCGGGTGATACGCCAGTATGGCGATGACGAACACACGTTTCCAATGTGCGTTCACCGCGATGTCGTCAAACACGGATGCGACCGTCATGATACTGTAAACAGAACCTGGATTCATCCGAAAAATGACGTTTTGCCATTCGTGCACCCACGTTCGTCGTTGAGTACACCATCGCAGGCGCACCTGTCTGTGATGCAGCGTCAGGGGTAGGCGCTGACATTGTCTCCGAGCTGATACTCCATGCTGCTGCAAACGTCGTCGAACTGTTCGTGCAGATGGATGATGGGATCGAGACGTGGCTGCACGATCTGTTTCAGCCATGTGGATAAGATGCCTGGCATCTCGACTGCTAGTGATACGAGGCCGTTGGGATCCAGCACGGCGTTCAGTATTACCCTCCTGAACCCACCGTTTCAATATTCTGCTAACAGTCTTTGGATCTCAACCATCGCGAGCACCAATGTCACGATACGATAAATCGCAATCGCGATAGGCTGCAATCCGACCTTTATCAAAGTCGGAAACGTGATGGTACTCATTTCTCCTCCTTACACGAGGCATCACAACAACGTTTCACCAGGCAACGCCGGTCAACTTCTGTTTGTGTATGAGAAATCAGTTGGAAACTTTCCTCATGTCAGCACGTTGTAGGTGTCGCCACCGGCGCCAACGTTGTGTGAATGCTCTGAAAGGCTAATCATTTGCATATCACAGCATCTTCTTCCTGTAGGTTAAACTTTGCGTCTGTAGCACGTCATCTTCGTGGTGTAGCAATTTTAATGGCCAGTAGTGTATGTCATCGAGCAGTGTGTGGACTGCTTCGGATGTAAAAGCCATTGATCTTCTTTCATTCAAAGTTACTACACTCTTTAACACAATTTCCATTCACTCTTGTTTTCATCAAAAATTCGTGTAGATCCATACACACAGTAAAAGTGGATGTACGTAATTATGTACGTATGTATGTTCCACATCTCCTCCTAAATCACTGGATCGAGTTCAATCACACTTGATAAACATATCCCTTACTGTGTTTTTTTCACTACTCTTGGCGTAATGAATAATCTATTAAATTTCGGGCAACCAGCAGCACAAATACTACGATATACCGAACTACCTTTAAAGCATTTCTTGTCTGTTATCAGCCAATATATTGATAAAAGCATCACTGCTTTGCCTCAGCAAGTAATCCTGTCATCTTATTTTCAGTTTAATGGTGAATTTTATGAGCAGCCGATGGAGTTGCTATGGGAATGCCAATGGTAGTTAATTTACTTATGGAAGACTTCAAGGACAGGGCAATGGACTCGGTAAGTTTTAAACCAACGCTCTTCTGGAGGTACGTGGACTACACATTTGTAATATTGCCTCACGGGAAGGATGAATTACAAGTATTCCTTGAGCATATGAATTCTATAGAGAGTAGTATTTTTATTACGCCGTAACCGGTTTCGTTCTGAATGAACGTCTTTAGGTGACACCGAAATTTCAGTCTTCGTAGCTAATCATCACAAAGTAACACAAACGTTCTTATGACTCAAGACAGTCTATGGGCAAAAAAGTACATTGTGGAACGCGAGAAGCACATTGAAACACTTCTTAGACAGCACGTCACAAGCACAGGCACTTCTGTGAGCATTATCTTCACTCGCCCTAATCTAAACACTTGTGAACGCGTCTTGTTTCTCCAGGTAAGGATTTCGCACCAGCTCCCTCGATTGTCTCCTGCTCTCAGGAGACACGCTTCTTGTTTGCAGACGAGTAGCAACTCTAGAGCAGCAGGTGTCGCAGTTTGCCTTGCCCTGTCCTCTGTGTTAGGGCATATACACACACAGACACACACACACTCACACACACACACACACACCACTCTCGACACGCAAGCGGAACTTCCCAGGCGAGCCTAAGGCGCGTATGTGTGTGTTTGTGGGGGAGAGGGGAGGCGGGTATGGGGGGAGGGGAGAGGGGGAAGCTCACAGCTGGCTGCGTTTGCAGGTCCTCTCACGGTCCTACCCATCCCCTCCCAGGGCTTCATCATGACATTGTCTCTCCGCGATTTGTTACGAGTCTCTTTTCCGAACCGTTTACCGCCTCTGCAAAGCGCAGAGGTCACAGACTTTCAAAAATTGATAAAATCACATCCAAAAAATGTCGTTTGTTCTGAGATACTTTTAACTGTTGCTTGTTCCAGACATAAAATCGGCGTATTGTAATTCGCTGATGAAACGGTTCTAGACGCCGAAAATGAACAGAAACTGAGTCTATAACTTAGTGAAATGGAACCTGTGCTAGTTGATGCCTATAATATTCACATAAACCAGAAGGAAACTGAGGTAATGCTAAACGCAGCAGATTTCGATGCTGGAGGGCGCTAATTATTAAACTTGGGCACGGGAGTTTTGTTTTCTCGGAACCAGAAGAGATAAAGAAAAAATATGCGGAAAAGACATTGCAGCAAGGATTCCACAAGGTAAGGGGGCGTTCTATGAACAAGTACCAACATTAAAAAG
Organism: Schistocerca piceifrons; assembly: GCF_021461385.2. NCBI lineage: Eukaryota > Metazoa > Arthropoda > Insecta > Orthoptera > Acrididae > Schistocerca > Schistocerca piceifrons. Next base: position 897,464,692 of record NC_060140.1, on the reverse strand, counting down.
CGACCAGAAAAGTTTCATAAAAGGTTCTGTCTGGGGTACAGCTCTTTATGAGTGCAGACGGTGAACAACCAGAAAGACAGAGATGGAACGATAAGAAATCTTTGAAATCTTCTCTAACAGGAGACTGTTGAAGATGAACTGATCGTGTAAGGAATGAATAACTTATGCAGTGAGACAAAATGGAACGAAGAGCTAGGATAATTAGGCACCTGAAGATATTCCATGTGAAATTGAACGCTGTGTCCGGTGCACTAAAGCCAAGCAGGCAGGTCCGATCACTGCACATGCTCCAGATCGTTCCTCGAACTTAGGCAGATAGTGTATCGGCTTTAGCCGAACCTGAATTAGGATCGCTCTTCGATGCAATCGTTGAACTACTTAGCATTCCAGCCTGATGTGTCAGTAACATCTGCGCTGTGTACGCAAACTAGATGGCTGACAGTGGTAATAAATAGGTGGTAATAAAATTATAAGCTTCTGAGCTATTGACAAATGTTTTAAGCCTCTTCACGATCTTTGTTCCTGATTTGAACTTCCTGGCATCTTTTACAATGGCATGTTAAATTTTGCACTCCATGGAGCTCTTTGTCAAAGTGAACTTCTTTTTCGTACTTTTCATTATGTCATCTCCTGTTGTCTCATCTCTTCTGGTGCCTTTTACTGTTTGTTTAACAATTTTTATATTCAGAAATCTGATTTTCTGTAACTTTTCATTATTTTTGTCATTTTTAATTTGTAGGACACGTTAAATCGTTTGTCCATTCCATTACATACGTCTAAATGGCTCTGAGCACTATGGGACTTAACATCTCAGGTCATCAGTCCCCTAGAACTTAGAACTACTTAAACCTAACTAACCTAAGGACATCACACACATCCATGCCCGAGGCAGGATTCGAACCTGCGACCGTAGCAGCCCCGCGGTTCCGGACTGCAGCACTAGAACCGCACGGCCACCGCGGCCGGCTATACGTCTAAATGCAAAATGGCTAACCAAAAAGGGCTAGACGACTGTGGAAACATGCTTGGATAGAGGAACGATAGGTTTCACCTACAGAAAAATCGAAAAGAAGACCGGCTGCATCAATATCAAGAGCTCACATTAAAAAGCCAGTGCTAAACAATGAAGCACAAGTTGAAGTGTGGAGGCTGGTAAGAAACAGTCTGAAAAGCTAGTAAGGGTTTTGCAGGGTCGGGGGGGGGAACGGGTTGTCAAGAAAAAACATTGATACGTAGCCCCGTTATCGAGTTATTTCGCAATGACTTTAGCCAATCAAGTCTTCCGGCGCGCAAATTCAAACACTTTCTCGCACTAAACCCCGGTAATGCACCCAGATATGTCGGCCCGTGCATTAACACATATTGTAATGCTCATTACCAGTTAAAATGTGTCTTTTTGGAAGGGATAAATTTTATCTAGGTGAGCAAAAGCTAAGTTCGTTCGACATGAGGAAATCAAACGAAAAACGCATTTGGCAACGCGCATTCTGGCAGGCTGCTTGGATTTGCCCGTCCGACGACCTGATTGGCTAACTTCAATGCTAAACATCTCGGAAACGGCGCAACGTATCGAATGTTTTTCTGAACAATTATTTTTCAGCACAACCTCCCCTACTGAACCCTTACAAGGTTTTTAGACTGTTACTGACCAACCGGTATGCGGAGGGTCTACACAACGGAAGTAAAGTTGAGGACATTATTATAAAAAGAGAGGAGGAAATAGGTGCAAATATTATGTAAGACACGATAGTGCAAGAAGAATTTGGCAGATCACTGAAACTGCAAAGTGGAAGTAAGGCCCCTGAAACAGACGAAATTTTCACAGAATTATTCCGATCCTTCGGGGGCCAGCCATAACAAAACTACTCCATCTACTGCGCAAGAAATGTGAAATAGATTTCAAGCAGAATTTAATAATTCCATTTCCAAGAAAGGAAGGTTCCTGTCAGGTGTGAATACCACTTGATCAGCTGTTTCATAAGCCACAGTTCCCAAATATTTACACGAATTATTTTCAGGAGAATGAAAAAAAAGAACTGGTAGAAGCCAATCTCGGTGAAGATCACTTTCTACTCCGCAGAAATGAAGAGATACGTAAGACGATACTGACCCCATGTCTTATCTCAGAAGACAGACTGATGAAAGCTAAACCTCCATCGTTAACATTTGTACATTTATAGGCATCGTTTAACAATACTGATTGATACTTTGAAGGTAGCAGGGATAAAATAAAAGGACTGCTAGGTTACCTGTAACTTGTACAGAAACCAACAGCATGTATGAGTCGAAGGACGTGAAATGGAAGCGGTCATTGAGAAGGGAGAGAAACATGGTAATAGCCTATTGTAGTGTAACGACGTATAGATTTGTTTAAATGATTTTCATTTCGACGAATGACCATGTGCAGACTTCGTCACCTACGTTAGTTACAACCCACTTCAAAATTATCTATATTCTTTTTAAATTGTCTCAGAATGGTTCTTGAACGAAACTGTAAAACATCATTTGAGTCGTATGCACAGAATTACGTCACTCCGTCCAATTGGTTTGCGTAAAACTTTTCAATTTTAGATGTCGTTTGTTTCTCCTCAGAAATTATATTGATACACGTTATCTGATTTAATCGATATTAGAACCACATTGAATAAACTTTTTGAGATTCAAAGTCGCGATGAACGCTATCAAAATTCAATAATCTTGTCAAATATATTATTAATTCATTCACATAATTCTTCATAAATAAATCCTCAGAACACGTATTTCAACTTTAGTAGCATCCACTAGTTTATTATCTTCCTACATACAGACGTGAACCTGAGCCTTGACGAGACAAAACTAACATTATCAATAAGATTAAACTCTCTACGACGTCATTGTTGTACAAAACCTTACAAATTATTCATTTTCAATTTTTAGAAGCACGACGCAACAAATCGGTTTCAGAATCTTCTGTCGCTCTTTGGCTGTCGACCCGCGACGTATAGTGGCCAGCAATTTTCTCTCTGGTCCCGGCACCGAAGATGCTGTCTCCGTTCGTTGCGCCGCCCTCTCCGTACATGAAACATAAAAATAAATACAAAACTTTATACAATTCACAAATATTACAAAAATTACATAAACAAAACTAAATTAAACTTATATTCACCTGCAAACTGGGCTGTTACTGGTGGATGGGTGACGCTTCAATTTCGCGTCCCACTACATACCCCACCCACAAGCTCAGTTTGTCAGGTTTTATCCGAAAATAGAAGTTTTCGTATGTACAATATTTAACTGTTAATACATTTTCCTCATATTTTACGTAATCTAGAGTTCTTGCTCTTAGATAGATTTAATCCTTTTACTACGATATTGTTGTGACTATTTGTCATTTACTCTTAATTGTGCTATTATAGTAATTCATAACCGAATATATGGAGATTACTCCTTTTCATTTAATAGTTGCTAGTAAATACTAATTTAGAACGTTCTTTAACGTTGTTACATTAGGACAGGGCGTTCAAATTGTGATAGATTAGTTTCAGTTTTATTCGTTTACTAGAGTTATTCTTTCCAAAAATGTATATTACTAATAAGTTTCTCACAATAACTAATAGTACTATTTACTTTACGTCATTCTTTTCCCTAATGCCCTATTTATGCCTGAGGTCAAGAAGAAATCAAGCAAAACTTTCTTTAGAATCTCGGCACGGCTTTCTTTACCTTCGGACACCTTGTTGGGTAATGGCAATTTATTTAGGAGAACCAAGCGAGAGAGCCCCGTTTGGTGTGTTCTATATTAACACTATTACAAATCTCTATTAAAGGCACTCTGCTATGATCTCGTGAGCCATACAGCTCTGGACGCCCATGGTCCCTAAAATTATTAACCATCCCCTTTGGTTCCTACTATCCGAGTAAATATAAAAATATGCAAAATTCCTTCTGACCTAATAACAAAATTTCTTCCGTATAAATCCCCTTTTAGTTACCTTTCTCTTTTTGGAGTACCGGTAGATTATTGTAGAACACTTGTTTAAGCTTCCTGTCATTTCTTTAAAATAACACGTAACTATCACGAAAACTTCACATAAATAAACTATGTACGCTCTTCCGTATGTAACATATACTAAATATTAACTTATTTAGGAATGAAGGGTTTCATTTCATCAACACTATATAATCCTTTAATTACACCTGATGAAGGTTCCATAAGAAGTAACGCTTTGGGATGTACAATCTTATGTACAACATATGGACCTTCAAAGATAAAGAAGAATTTTCTACATTTCTTATTGTTCTTCGAACTTTTAGGATGAGATCGTACTAACACAAGATCTCCTACCTGAAATGAGCGTTCTATAGCATGTTGATTACAACTTTTAATTCTCCGTTCAGCATTTTTAACAATCTATTCGCAAACTTTTTCGTCTGGGATGCATTGTTGGATCTCATTTACTGGTGGCCAAGGTAGAGCAGCTAGTAAAGGCTCACCTATATTGATCGTCATTTCTTTGATTGCATCTAATAGCAGTTACTATCCGTTTAACCTTACGTTCGATCTCCTAAGTTAAAAGGAAATAAACATGGTAATTTGTTCCTGGTTCTTCTGCAATGTTAATATTCTCCATTTCTACTGGAAGTCTCGACAAAGCATCTGAAACTACATTTTGCGATCCTTTTATATACCTAATTTCGTATTGAAATTCTTGCAAGCATAATACCCAACGTAACAATCTACGGTGAAGTAACCGACAATTGTTCAAAAAGGTTAAAGCCTGATGATCAGTATATACAATTTTTTTTCATCCCATTAATAATCCTCTAAATCGTTGAAAACCCCATACCACTGCGAGAGCTTCCTTCTCGGTTACAAAATAATTTCTTTCATGTTTATTTAAAGTTCTACTAGCGAATCCAATAGGCCGATACAATCCCTTTTCATTGGTCAGATCACCTTGGAATATTACGCATGACACACCATAATCAGAGGCATCCGTACACATGCAAAAGTCCTGCTTGAAATCTGGATGGTATAACATTTTGGCTTCTGTTAACGCTCCTTTTATCTTATTAAAAACTTCCTCTTCCTCTTTTCCCCAGAGCCATACTGACTTCTCTTTTAATAAATCCAGTAATTTAGGATTAACAATATCCTGCTCTGGAAGAAACCTTCTCAGAAATCCTACCATTCCTAAGAATGATTTCAGTTGTTTCCGATTTCTAGGACTCGGGCATCGAGCAATAGCTTCAATACGTGCTGGGTCTGGCCTAATACCCTTACTGTCCACTATATGCCCCAAAATATCACTTCCTCCTTTCCGAAGTAAGACTAAGATAATTTTAAAGTAATTCCTCTGTCAATTAAACGGTTAAACAATTCCCGTAATATCGTTACGTGTTCTTCCCACGTTTTAGTGGCTACGAAAATATCATCTACATATAAAATAATCTTTTGTAATAATTGCTGACCCAAAGCAGAATCTAATGCCCTAATAAAAGTTGACACTGATATATTAAGTCCAAAAGGTAAAACTTGGAACTGATATGATCTGCCTTCAAAAAGAAAAGCCGTATATTGCCGTGAATCCGGGTGTAATATTACTTGATGGTAGCCAGCAGTTAAATCCATTGTACTCATAACGAGAACCAGCAATCTTAAGAAGTACGTCCTCCATAGGAATAGGTCTGTCTCTTTCCATCTCTATAATTTTATTTAATTCACGGGCATCCAGAACCAGTCGTACCCCACCAGTAGCTTTCTTAACTACCCACAGAGGACTGTTAAAAGATCTACATGATCGTTCGATAATGTTTTGTTCTAGCATCTTACTTATTTCTCTACTAGCCGGTTCTTTGAATTTTACTGGAATAGGATAAGGTTTCTTAAAGAATTGTTTTTGATCTTTAATCTTAAGTTTACAAACGTAATCTTTAATTCTCCCCGGTTCATCTGAGAAGACGGCTCTAAATTCTAACAACAAAGATTCCAACTCTTCCTTTTCTTGTTCGGATAGATAATTCGTAGAATAAGATTTTTCTTTCACTTATGTAATACGGTAACCTACTAATCAGGACTTGTATTAGATGACTTTCAATAATTGGTTCTTCAATTAATTTAGCACGGTTTAAATGCCATTTGAAATAATTCCTATAACCTCTCCATCGTTTAGAATAAGGAGGAGGGTCTAACAACTCTAAAGTTCAGTGTTGTTGCTTTCCTCTTGACCAATAATTTTGTTTAAACTGCTTAACAAAATCATCCCAGTCCCTAAATTCAGTTCTATGCAGTACTGCCCATTCCGTAGCTTCTGCTTCTAAATGTCCTATTACAAATTGAATCCGTTTCTCATTACTCCATTTAGGAGATAATGAAGTTTCAAAAGCTTTTATAAAGATTATAGGGTGAAGTTCGCCTCCTGGTTTGAATACAGGAAATCGACTTCCTACATTTGAATTTGTCGTTATATCATCCAAACATTCTGCGAGAGACACAGTTGGATTTTGTTTGGATTGCAGAGACGGAGTTGCATGGGATTGGCTTGCCATGATTTCTTTATTCGCATTCTTGTCGTCCGAGCTAGCAAACTCGATGCGACTGTTGTGTCTGATTACGTTATTGCTTCTACTACTTGAAATGTTTTCATCATTATCTAATTCCGATAACCGTTTAGTAATTTCCTGTATTCGCATTTCTGTATTGGATACACGTTTAGCTAATATCGATTCTTCACTGTGTTCACGATGTGAACGCTCTGTACCTTCATCAATGTTATTATCTTTGGAAGTCTCAAGGTTACTGCGTATTTCTGTAATTAAATATTTCATGTTTTCTATTCCAGTATGATCTTTTTCTACTCGATGAGTTAGTATCTCTAATTCTACATTATCTATTGAAGAAAAGCCGGCCGCGGTGGTCTCTCGGTTAAGGCGCTCAGTCCGGAACCGCGCGACTGCTACGGTCGCAGGTTCGAATCCTGCCTCGGGCATGGATGTGTGTGATGTCCTTAGGTTAGTTAGGTTTAAGTAGTTCTAAGTTCTATGGGACTGATGACCACAGATGTTAAGTCCCATAGTGCTCAGAGCCATATTGAAGAAATCTCTACAGGTTTGGAAGAAACCTCTTTAATAGATTCTAATAATTCTCTACGAACAGTCTCTGTTTGCATAGAAAATTCATCTCGTAACTTATCATTATTTTTCTCTATTTCATTTACAACTAAGATATTGACATTATCTAGTCTTACGGTTAAGTCAATAATATCATTTCGCATGCGAGCTTTTTCCTCACGTGATTCCTGGATATGTTCTTCTAACCTTTTACAATTACCAGCAATCTTATTACTAAGTCCTACTAGTTTTTCCTGCATTTCAACTTTAGAAGCCTCTATTTTATCACTTAATTCTCGACTGGTTTCATTAAGATGTTCCTGTAACCTGTCTGTCGACTTTGTTAGCTCCCCTTTAAGTTCCTCTTTTAATCTAGCCGTAGATTCGTCGTTAGACTGTTTTAATCTAGTCATACATTCTTCGTTAGACTGTTTTAATTCCTGTTTTAGTTCCTCTTTTAATCTAGCAGCAGATTCTTCGTTAGACTGTTTTAATCTAGCAGTAGATTCTTCGTTAGACTGTTTTAATTCAGCTAGAAAATCCCCATTAGATTGTTTTAATTTAGCGGTCGCCCTAAAAAGGGATCTCATGCTCCTATCGGACATGGATTGCTCTTCGTCTGACATTTCACTTCTCGACATTATTGTAAGATATTAACTAGTTACACACGCAGACTTGTAATCAACAATCCTATAAAAGCACACTCCCTACATACAACACTCCACTTCCAACTTAAAACAGACTCACCGGACACTAATATTGTAATTTGTAGTTCTCGATTATCAGTGTGCTGCTATGAGATGCAGATGTAACAGCCGATGATGCAGCCGCTGAGATGCTGCGACCCCGCTTCCGCAACCGGCAGGACGCTGAGTCGAACACCGGAGACGTCACTGGCTGCAACCACACCCGGCCCACCGTTGACAGGCGAAGCCCTCAGCAACACCTCTAATACCTGCCGGAGGAACGCCCCCCAGCTGACGTACTGGGCCTGTTAGTTTAGGGAGAAAAAGGGTTGTCGGGGTTTGCAGCGTTCAGCTGCTGCCCAACAGATGCGCCTTCTCGTGGAATAACTGCGTGACCGTACTGCTTGGCTGCGCTCCGTCAGATGCCCACACCCGCGAACTCGCCGCTGGCTGGTGAAGGCTCCACGAAAACTCGCGTTGACTTCCGAAGGACTCTTGATGTTTTAATTGTTTCGTACCTGTGTGCCTTATTTGCACACAAGTCCTGTTTATAAGGTCGCCACGGTGTAGTGTAACGACGTACAGATTTGCTTAGATGATTTTCATTTCGACATATGACCATGTGCAGACTTCGTCACCTACGTCAGTTACAACCCACTTCAAAATTATCTATATTCTTTTTAAATTGTCTCAGAATGGTTCTTGAACGAAACTGTAAAACATCATTTGAGTCGTATGCACAGAATTACGTCACTCCGTCCAATTGGTTTGCATAAAACTTTTCAATTTTAGATGTCGTTTGTTTCTCCTCAGAAATTATATTGATACACGTTATCTGATTTAATCGATATTAGAACCACATTGAATAAACTTTTTGAGATTCAAAGTCGCGATGAACGCTATCAAAATTCAATAATCTTGTCAAATATATTATTAATTCATTCACATAATTCTTCATAAATAAATCCTCAGAACACGTATTTCAACTTTAGTAGCATCCACTAGTTTATTATCTTCCTACATACAGACGTGAACCTGAGCCTTGACGAGACAAAACTAACATTATCAATAAGATTAAACTCTCTACGACGTCATTGTTGTACAAAACCTTACAAATTATTCATTTTCAATTTTTAGAAGCACGACGCAACAAATCGGTTTCAGAATCTTCTGTCGCTCTTTGGCTGTCGACCCGCGACGTATAGTGGCCAGCAATTTTCTCTCTGGTCTCGGCACCGAAGATGCTGTCTCCGTTCGTTGCGCCGCCCTCTCCGTACATGAAACATAAAAATAAATACAAAACTTTATACAATTCACAAATATTACAAAAATTACATAAACAAAACTAAATTAAACTTATATTCACCTGCAAACTGGGCTGTTACTGGTGGATGGGTGACGCTTCAATTTCGCGTCCCACTACATACCCCACCCACAAGCTCAGTTTGTCAGGTTTTATCCGAAAATAGAAGTTTTCGTATGTACAATATTTAACTGTTAATACATTTTCCTCATATTTTACGTAATCTAGAGTTCTTGCTCTTAGATAGATTTAATCCTTTTACTACGATATTGTTGTGACTATTTGTCATTTACTCTTAATTGTGCTATTATAGTAATTCATAACCGAATATATGGAGATTACTCCTTTTCATTTAATAGTTGCTAGTAAATACTAATTTAGAACGTTCTTTAACGTTGTTACATTAGGACAGGGCGTTCAAATTGTGATAGATTAGTTTCAGTTTTATTCGTTTACTAGAGTTATTCTTTCCAAAAATGTATATTACTAATAAGTTTCTCACAATAACTAATAGTACTATTTACTTTACGTCATTCTTTTCCCTAATGCCCTATTTATGCCTGAGGTCAAGAAGAAATCAAGCAAAACTTTCTTTAGAATCTCGGCATGGCTTTCTTTACCTTCGGACACCTTGTTGGGTAATGGCAATTTATTTAGGAGAACCAAGCGAGAGAGCCCCGTTTGGTGTGTTCTATATTAACACTATTACAAATCTCTATTAAAGGCACTCTGCTATGATCTCGTGAGCCATACAGCTCTGGACGCCCATGGTCCCTAAAATTATTAACCATCCCCTTTGGTTCCTACTATCCGAGTAAATATAAAAATATGCAAAATTCCTTCTGACCTAATAACAAAATTTCTTCCGTATAAATCCCCTTTTAGTTACCTTTCTCTTTTTGGAGTACCGGTAGATTATTGTAGAACACTTGTTTAAGCTTCCTGTCATTTCTTTAAAATAACACGTAACTATCACGAAAACTTCACATAAATAAACTATGTACGCTCTTCCGTACGTAACATATACTAAATATTAACTTATTTAGGAATGAAGGGTTTCATTTCATCAACACTATATAATCCTTTAATTACACCTGATGAAGGTTCCATAAGAAGTAACGCTTTGGGATGTACAATCTTATGTACAACATATGGACCTTCAAAGATAAAGAAGAATTTTCTACATTTCTTATTGTTCTTCGAACTTTTAGGATGAGATCGTACTAACACAAGATCTCCTACCTGAAATGAGCGTTCTATAGCATGTTGATTACAACTTTTAATTCTCCGTTCAGCATTTTTAACAATCTATTCGCAAACTTTTTCGTCTGGGATGCATTGTTGGATCTCATTTACTGGTGGCCAAGGTAGAGCAGCTAGTAAAGGCTCACCTATATTGATCGTCATTTCTTTGATTGCATCTAATAGCAGTTACTATCCGTTTAACCTTACGTTCGATCTCCTAAGTTAAAAGGAAATAAACATGGTAATTTGTTCCTGGTTCTTCTGCAATGTTAATATTCTCCATTTCTACTGGAAGTCTCGACAAAGCATCTGAAACTACATTTTGCGATCCTTTTATATACCTAATTTCGTATTGAAATTCTTGCAAGCATAATACCCAACGTAACAATCTACGGTGAAGTAACCGACAATTGTTCAAAAAGGTTAAAGCCTGATGATCAGTATATACAATTTTTTTTCATCCCATTAATAATCCTCTAAATCGTTGAAAACCCCATACCACTGCGAGAGCTTCCTTCTCGGTTACAAAATAATTTCTTTCATGTTTATTTAAAGTTCTACTAGCGAATCCAATAGGCCGATACAATCCCTTTTCATTGGTCAGATCACCTTGGAATATTACGCATGACACACCATAATCAGAGGCATCCGTACACATGCAAAAGTCCTGCTTGAAATCTGGATGGTATAACATTTTGGCTTCTGTTAACGCTCCTTTTATCTTATTAAAAACTTCCTCTTCCTCTTTTCCCCAGAGCCATACTGACTTCTCTTTTAATAAATCCAGTAATTTAGGATTAACAATATCCTGCTCTGGAAGAAACCTTCTCAGAAATCCTACCATTCCTAAGAATGATTTCAGTTGTTTCCGATTTCTAGGACTCGGGCATCGAGCAATAGCTTCAATACGTGCTGGGTCTGGCCTAATACCCTTACTGTCCACTATATGCCCCAAAATATCACTTCCTCCTTTCCGAAGTAAGACTAAGATAATTTTAAAGTAATTCCTCTGTCAATTAAACGGTTAAACAATTCCCGTAATATCGTTACGTGTTCTTCCCACGTTTTAGTGGCTACGAAAATATCATCTACATATAAAATAATCTTTTGTAATAATTGCTGACCCAAAGCAGAATCTAATGCCCTAATAAAAGTTGACACTGATATATTAAGTCCAAAAGGTAAAACTTGGAACTGATATGATCTGCCTTCAAAAAGAAAAGCCGTATATTGCCGTGAATCCGGGTGTAATATTACTTGATGGTAGCCAGCAGTTAAATCCATTGTACTCATAACGAGAACCAGCAATCTTAAGAAGTACGTTCTCCATAGGAATAGGTCTGTCTCTTTCCATCTCTATAATTTTATTTAATTCACGGGCATCCAGAACCAGTCGTACCCCACCAGTAGCTTTCTTAACTACCCACAGAGGACTGTTAAAAGATCTACATGATCGTTCGATAATGTTTTGTTCTAGCATCTTACTTATTTCTCTACTAGCCGGTTCTTTGAATTTTACTGGAATAGGATAAGGTTTCTTAAAGAATTGTTTTTGATCTTTAATCTTAAGTTTACAAACGTAATCTTTAATTCTCCCCGGTTCATCTGAGAAGACGGCTCTAAATTCTAACAACAAAGATTCCAACTCTTCCTTTTCTTGTTCGGATAGATAATTCGTAGAATAAGATTTTTCTTTCACTTATGTAATACGGTAACCTACTAATCAGGACTTGTATTAGATGACTTTCAATAATTGGTTCTTCAATTAATTTAGCACGGTTTAAATGCCATTTGAAATAATTCCTATAACCTCTCCATCGTTTAGAATAAGGAGGAGGGTCTAACAACTCTAAAGTTCAGTGTTGTTGCTTTCCTCTTGACCAATAATTTTGTTTAAACTGCTTAACAAAATCATCCCAGTCCCTAAATTCAGTTCTATGCAGTACTGCCCATTCCGCAGCTTCTGCTTCTAAATGTCCTATTACAAATTGAATCCGTTTGTCATTACTCCATTTAGGAGATAATGAAGTTTCAAAAGCTTTTATAAAGATTATAGGGTGAAGTTCGCCTCCTGGTTTGAATACAGGAAATCGACTTCCTACATTTGAATTTGTCGTTATATCATCCAAACATTCTGCGAGAGACATAGTTGGATTTTGTTTGGATTGCAGAGACGGAGTTGCATGGGATTGGCTTGCCATGATTTCTTTATTCGCATTCTTGTCGTCCGAGCTAGCAAACTCGATGCGACTGTTGTGTCTGATTACGTTATTGCTTCTACTACTTGAAATGTTTTCATCATTATCTAATTCCGATAACCGTTTAGTAATTTCCTGTATTCGCATTTCTGTATTGGATACACGATTAGCTAATATCGATTCTTCACTGTGTTCACGATGTGAACGCTCTGTACCTTCATCAATGTTATTATCTTTGGAAGTCTCAAGGTTACTGCGTATTTCTGTAATTAAATATTTCATGTTTTCTATTCCAGTATGATCTTTTTCTACTCGATGAGTTAGTATCTCTAATTCTACATTATCTATTGAAGAAAAGCCGGCCGCGGTGGTCTCTCGGTTAAGGCGCTCAGTCCGGAACCGCGCGACTGCTACGGTCGCAGGTTCGAATCCTGCCTCGGGCATGGATGTGTGTGATGTCCTTAGGTTAGTTAGGTTTAAGTAGTTCTAAGTTCTATGGGACTGATGACCACAGATGTTAAGTCCCATAGTGCTCAGAGCCATATTGAAGAAATCTCTACAGGTTTGGAAGAAACCTCTTTAATAGATTCTAATAATTCTCTACGAACAGTCTCTGTTTGCATAGAAAATTCATCTCGTAACTTATCATTATTTTTCTCTATTTCATTTACAACTAAGATATTGACATTATCTAGTCTCACGGTTAAGTCAATAATATCATTTCGCATGCGAGCTTTTTCCTCACGTGATTCCTGGATATGTTCTTCTAACCTTTTACAATTACCAGCAATCTTATTACTAAGTCCTACTAGTTTTTCCTGCATTTCAACTTTAGAAGCCTCTATTTTATCACTTAATTCTCGACTGGTTTCATTAAGATGTTCCTGTAACCTGTCTGTCGACTTTGTTAGCTCCCCTTTAAGTTCCTCTTTTAATCTAGCCGTAGATTCGTCGTTAGACTGTTTTAATCTAGTCATACATTCTTCGTTAGACTGTTTTAATTCCTGTTTTAGTTCCTCTTTTAATCTAGCAGCAGATTCTTCGTTAGACTGTTTTAATCTAGCAGTAGATTCTTCGTTAGACTGTTTTAATTCAGCTAGAAAATCCCCATTAGATTGTTTTAATTTAGCGGTCGCCCTAAAAAGGGATCTCATGCTCCTATCGGACATGGATTGCTCTTCGTCTGACATTTCACTTCTCGACATTATTGTAAGATATTAACTAGTTACACACGCAGACTTGTAATCAACAATCCTATAAAAGCACACTCCCTACATACAACACTCCACTTCCAACTTAAAACAGACTCACCGGACACTAATATTGTAATTTGTAGTTCTCGATTATCAGTGTGCTGCTATGAGATGCAGATGTAACAGCCGATGATGCAGCCGCTGAGATGCTGCGACCCCGCTTCCGCAACCGGCAGGACGCTGAGTCGAACACCGGAGACGTCACTGGCTGCAACCACACCCGGCCCACCGTTGACAGGCGAAGCCCTCAGCAACACCTCTAATACCTGCCGGAGGAACGCCCCCCAGCTGACGTACTGGGCCTGTTAGTTTAGGGAGAAAAAGGGTTGTCGGGGTTTGCAGCGTTCAGCTGCTGCCCAACAGATGCGCCTTCTCGTGGAATAACTGCGTGACCGTACTGCTTGGCTGCGCTCCGTCAGATGCCCACACCCGCGAACTCGCCGCTGGCTGGTGAAGGCTCCACGAAAACTCGCGTTGACTTCCGAAGGACTCTTGATGTTTTAATTGTTTCGTACCTGTGTGCCTTATTTGCACACAAGTCCTGTTTATAAGGTCGCCACGGTGTAGTGTAACGACGTACAGATTTGCTTAGATGATTTTCATTTCGACATATGACCATGTGCAGACTTCGTCACCTACGTCAGTTACAACCCACTTCAAAATTATCTATATTCTTTTTAAATTGTCTCAGAATGGTTCTTGAACGAAACTGTAAAACATCATTTGAGTCGTATGCACAGAATTACGTCACTCCGTCCAATTGGTTTGCATAAAACTTTTCAATTTTAGATGTCGTTTGTTTCTCCTCAAAAATTATATTGATACACGTTATCTGATTTAATCGATATTAGAACCACATTGAATAAACTTTTTGAGATTCAAAGTCGCGATGAACGCTATCAAAATTCAATAATCTTGTCAAATATATTATTAATTCATTCACATAATTCTTCATAAATAAATCCTCAGAACACGTATTTCAACTTTAGTAGCATCCACTAGTTTATTATCTTCCTACATACAGACGTGAACCTGAGCCTTGACGAGACAAAACTAACATTATCAATAAGATTAAACTCTCTACGACGTCATTGTTGTACAAAACCTTACAAATTATTCATTTTCAATTTTTAGAAGCACGACGCAACAAATCGGTTTCAGAATCTTCTGTCGCTCTTTGGCTGTCGACCCGCGACGTATAGTGGCCAGCAATTTTCTCTCTGGTCTCGGCACCGAAGATGCTGTCTCCGTTCGTTGCGCCGCCCTCTCCGTACATGAAACATAAAAATAAATACAAAACTTTATACAATTCACAAATATTACAAAAATTACATAAACAAAACTAAATTAAACTTATATTCACCTGCAAACTGGGCTGTTACTGGTGGATGGGTGACGCTTCAATTTCGCGTCCCACTACATACCCCACCCACAAGCTCAGTTTGTCAGGTTTTATCCGAAAATAGAAGTTTTCGTATGTACAATATTTAACTGTTAATACATTTTCCTCATATTTTACGTAATCTAGAGTTCTTGCTCTTAGATAGATTTAATCCTTTTACTACGATATTGTTGTGACTATTTGTCATTTACTCTTAATTGTGCTATTATAGTAATTCATAACCGAATATATGGAGATTACTCCTTTTCATTTAATAGTTGCTAGTAAATACTAATTTAGAACGTTCTTTAACGTTGTTACATTAGGACAGGGCGTTCAAATTGTGATAGATTAGTTTCAGTTTTATTCGTTTACTAGAGTTATTCTTTCCAAAAATGTATATTACTAATAAGTTTCTCACAATAACTAATAGTACTATTTACTTTACGTCATTCTTTTCCCTAATGCCCTATTTATGCCTGAGGTCAAGAAGAAATCAAGCAAAACTTTCTTTAGAATCTCGGCATGGCTTTCTTTACCTTCGGACACCTTGTTGGGTAATGGCAATTTATTTAGGAGAACCAAGCGAGAGAGCCCCGTTTGGTGTGTTCTATATTAACACTATTACAAATCTCTATTAAAGGCACTCTGCTATGATCTCGTGAGCCATACAGCTCTGGACGCCCATGGTCCCTAAAATTATTAACCATCCCCTTTGGTTCCTACTATCCGAGTAAATATAAAAATATGCAAAATTCCTTCTGACCTAATAACAAAATTTCTTCCGTATAAATCCCCTTTTAGTTACCTTTCTCTTTTTGGAGTACCGGTAGATTATTGTAGAACACTTGTTTAAGCTTCCTGTCATTTCTTTAAAATAACACGTAACTATCACGAAAACTTCACATAAATAAACTATGTACGCTCTTCCGTACGTAACATATACTAAATATTAACTTATTTAGGAATGAAGGGTTTCATTTCATCAACACTATATAATCCTTTAATTACACCTGATGAAGGTTCCATAAGAAGTAACGCTTTGGGATGTACAGTCTTATGTACAACATATGGACCTTCAAAGATAAAGAAGAATTTTCTACATTTCTTATTGTTCTTCGAACTTTTAGGATGAGATCGTACTAACACAAGATCTCCTACCTGAAATGAGCGTTCTATAGCATGTTGATTACAACTTTTAATTCTCCGTTCAGCATTTTTAACAATCTATTCGCAAACTTTTTCGTCTGGGATGCATTGTTGGATCTCATTTACTGGTGGCCAAGGTAGAGCAGCTAGTAAAGGCTCACCTATATTGATCGTCATTTCTTTGATTGCATCTAATAGCAGTTACTATCCATTTAACCTTACGTTCGATCTCCTAAGTTAAAAGGAAATAAACATGGTAATTTGTTCCTGGTTCTTCTGCAATGTTAATATTCTCCATTTCTACTGGAAGTCTCGACAAAGCATCTGAAACTACATTTTGCGATCCTTTTATATACCTAATTTCGTATTGAAATTCTTGCAAGCATAATACCCAACGTAACAATCTACGGTGAAGTAACCGACAATTGTTCAAAAAGGTTAAAGCCTGATGATCAGTATATACAATTTTTTTTCATCCCATTAATAATCCTCTAAATCGTTGAAAACCCCATACCACTGCGAGAGCTTCCTTCTCGGTTACAAAATAATTTCTTTCATGTTTATTTAATAGGCCGATACAATCCCTTTTCATTGGTCAGATCACCTTGGAATATTACGCATGACACACCATAATCAGAGGCATCCGTACACATGCAAAAGTCCTGCTTGAAATCTGGATGGTATAACATTTTGGCTTCTGTTAACGCTCCTTTTATCTTATTAAAAACTTCCTCTTCCTCTTTTCCCCAGAGCCATACTGACTTCTCTTTTAATAAATCCAGTAATTTAGGATTAACAATATCCTGCTCTGGAAGAAACCTTCTCAGAAATCCTACCATTCCTAAGAATGATTTCAGTTGTTTCCGATTTCTAGGACTCGGGCATCGAGCAATAGCTTCAATACGTGCTGGGTCTGGCCTAATACCCTTACTGTCCACTATATGCCCCAAAATATCACTTCCTCCTTTCCGAAGTAAGACTAAGATAATTTTAAAGTAATTCCTCTGTCAATTAAACGGTTAAACAATTCCCGTAATATCGTTACGTGTTCTTCCCACGTTTTAGTGGCTACGAAAATATCATCTACATATAAAATAATCTTTTGTAATAATTGCTGACCCAAAGCAGAATCTAATGCCCTAATAAAAGTTGACACTGATATATTAAGTCCAAAAGGTAAAACTTGGAACTGATATGATCTGCCTTCAAAAAGAAAAGCCGTATATTGCCGTGAATCCGGGTGTAATATTACTTGATGGTAGCCAGCAGTTAAATCCATTGTACTCATAACGAGAACCAGCAATCTTAAGAAGTACGTTCTCCATAGGAATAGGTCTGTCTCTTTCCATCTCTATAATTTTATTTAATTCACGGGCATCCAGAACCAGTCGTACCCCACCAGTAGCTTTCTTAACTACCCACAGAGGACTGTTAAAAGATCTACATGATCGTTCGATAATGTTTTGTTCTAGCATCTTACTTATTTCTCTACTAGCCGGTTCTTTGAATTTTACTGGAATAGGATAAGGTTTCTTAAAGAATTGTTTTTGATCTTTAATCTTAAGTTTACAAACGTAATCTTTAATTCTCCCCGGTTCATCTGAGAAGACGGCTCTAAATTCTAACAACAAAGATTCCAACTCTTCCTTTTCTTGTTCGGATAGATAATTCGTAGAATAAGATTTTTCTTTCACTTATGTAATACGGTAACCTACTAATCAGGACTTGTATTAGATGACTTTCAATAATTGGTTCTTCAATTAATTTAGCACGGTTTAAATGCCATTTGAAATAATTCCTATAACCTCTCCATCGTTTAGAATAAGGAGGAGGGTCTAACAACTCTAAAGTTCAGTGTTGTTGCTTTCCTCTTGACCAATAATTTTGTTTAAACTGCTTAACAAAATCATCCCAGTCCCTAAATTCAGTTCTATGCAGTACTGCCCATTCCGCAGCTTCTGCTTCTAAATGTCCTATTACAAATTGAATCCGTTTGTCATTACTCCATTTAGGAGATAATGAAGTTTCAAAAGCTTTTATAAAGATTATAGGGTGAAGTTCGCCTCCTGGTTTGAATACAGGAAATCGACTTCCTACATTTGAATTTGTCGTTATATCATCCAAACATTCTGCGAGAGACATAGTTGGATTTTGTTTGGATTGCAGAGACGGAGTTGCATGGGATTGGCTTGCCATGATTTCTTTATTCGCATTCTTGTCGTCCGAGCTAGCAAACTCGATGCGACTGTTGTGTCTGATTACGTTATTGCTTCTACTACTTGAAATGTTTTCATCATTATCTAATTCCGATAACCGTTTAGTAATTTCCTGTATTCGCATTTCTGTATTGGATACACGATTAGCTAATATCGATTCTTCACTGTGTTCACGATGTGAACGCTCTGTACCTTCATCAATGTTATTATCTTTGGAAGTCTCAAGGTTACTGCGTATTTCTGTAATTAAATATTTCATGTTTTCTATTCCAGTATGATCTTTTTCTACTCGATGAGTTAGTATCTCTAATTCTACATTATCTATTGAAGAAAAGCCGGCCGCGGTGGTCTCTCGGTTAAGGCGCTCAGTCCGGAACCGCGCGACTGCTACGGTCGCAGGTTCGAATCCTGCCTCGGGCATGGATGTGTGTGATGTCCTTAGGTTAGTTAGGTTTAAGTAGTTCTAAGTTCTATGGGACTGATGACCACAGATGTTAAGTCCCATAGTGCTCAGAGCCATATTGAAGAAATCTCTACAGGTTTGGAAGAAACCTCTTTAATAGATTCTAATAATTCTCTACGAACAGTCTCTGTTTGCATAGAAAATTCATCTCGTAACTTATCATTATTTTTCTCTATTTCATTTACAACTAAGATATTGACATTATCTAGTCTCACGGTTAAGTCAATAATATCATTTCGCATGCGAGCTTTTTCCTCACGTGATTCCTGGATATGTTCTTCTAACCTTTTACAATTACCAGCAATCTTATTACTAAGTCCTACTAGTTTTTCCTGCATTTCAACTTTAGAAGCCTCTATTTTATCACTTAATTCTCGACTGGTTTCATTAAGATGTTCCTGTAACCTGTCTGTCGACTTTGTTAGCTCCCCTTTAAGTTCCTCTTTTAATCTAGCCGTAGATTCGTCGTTAGACTGTTTTAATCTAGTCATACATTCTTCGTTAGACTGTTTTAATTCCTGTTTTAGTTCCTCTTTTAATCTAGCAGCAGATTCTTCGTTAGACTGTTTTAATCTAGCAGTAGATTCTTCGTTAGACTGTTTTAATTCAGCTAGAAAATCCCCATTAGATTGTTTTAATTTAGCGGTCGCCCTAAAAAGGGATCTCATGCTCCTATCGGACATGGATTGCTCTTCGTCTGACATTTCACTTCTCGACATTATTGTAAGATATTAACTAGTTACACACGCAGACTTGTAATCAACAATCCTATAAAAGCACACTCCCTACATACAACACTCCACTTCCAACTTAAAACAGACTCACCGGACACTAATATTGTAATTTGTAGTTCTCGATTATCAGTGTGCTGCTATGAGATGCAGATGTAACAGCCGATGATGCAGCCGCTGAGATGCTGCGACCCCGCTTCCGCAACCGGCAGGACGCTGAGTCGAACACCGGAGACGTCACTGGCTGCAACCACACCCGGCCCACCGTTGACAGGCGAAGCCCTCAGCAACACCTCTAATACCTGCCGGAGGAACGCCCCCCAGCTGACGTACTGGGCCTGTTAGTTTAGGGAGAAAAAGGGTTGTCGGGGTTTGCAGCGTTCAGCTGCTGCCCAACAGATGCGCCTTCTCGTGGAATAACTGCGTGACCGTACTGCTTGGCTGCGCTCCGTCAGATGCCCACACCCGCGAACTCGCCGCTGGCTGGTGAAGGCTCCACGAAAACTCGCGTTGACTTCCGAAGGACTCTTGATGTTTTAATTGTTTCGTACCTGTGTGCCTTATTTGCACACAAGTCCTGTTTATAAGGTCGCCACGGTGTAGTGTAACGACGTACAGATTTGCTTAGATGATTTTCATTTCGACATATGACCATGTGCAGACTTCGTCACCTACGTCAGTTACAACCCACTTCAAAATTATCTATATTCTTTTTAAATTGTCTCAGAATGGTTCTTGAACGAAACTGTAAAACATCATTTGAGTCGTATGCACAGAATTACGTCACTCCGTCCAATTGGTTTGCATAAAACTTTTCAATTTTAGATGTCGTTTGTTTCTCCTCAAAAATTATATTGATACACGTTATCTGATTTAATCGATATTAGAACCACATTGAATAAACTTTTTGAGATTCAAAGTCGCGATGAACGCTATCAAAATTCAATAATCTTGTCAAATATATTATTAATTCATTCACATAATTCTTCATAAATAAATCCTCAGAACACGTATTTCAACTTTAGTAGCATCCACTAGTTTATTATCTTCCTACATACAGACGTGAACCTGAGCCTTGACGAGACAAAACTAACATTATCAATAAGATTAAACTCTCTACGACGTCATTGTTGTACAAAACCTTACAAATTATTCATTTTCAATTTTTAGAAGCACGACGCAACAAATCGGTTTCAGAATCTTCTGTCGCTCTTTGGCTGTCGACCCGCGACGTATAGTGGCCAGCAATTTTCTCTCTGGTCTCGGCACCGAAGATGCTGTCTCCGTTCGTTGCGCCGCCCTCTCCGTACATGAAACATAAAAATAAATACAAAACTTTATACAATTCACAAATATTACAAAAATTACATAAACAAAACTAAATTAAACTTATATTCACCTGCAAACTGGGCTGTTACTGGTGGATGGGTGACGCTTCAATTTCGCGTCCCACTACATACCCCACCCACAAGCTCAGTTTGTCAGGTTTTATCCGAAAATAGAAGTTTTCGTATGTACAATATTTAACTGTTAATACATTTTCCTCATATTTTACGTAATCTAGAGTTCTTACTCTTAGATAGATTTA
Organism: Schistocerca piceifrons; assembly: GCF_021461385.2. Taxonomy (NCBI): domain Eukaryota; kingdom Metazoa; phylum Arthropoda; class Insecta; order Orthoptera; family Acrididae; genus Schistocerca; species Schistocerca piceifrons. Next base: position 897,443,390 of record NC_060140.1, on the reverse strand, counting down.
ATCCTTTTACTACGATATTGTTGTGACTATTTGTCATTTACTCTTAATTGTGCTATTATAGTAATTCATAACCGAATATATGGAGATTACTCCTTTTCATTTAATAGTTGCTAGTAAATACTAATTTAGAACGTTCTTTAACGTTGTTACATTAGGACAGGGCGTTCAAATTGTGATAGATTAGTTTCAGTTTTATTCGTTTACTAGAGTTATTCTTTCCAAAAATGTATATTACTAATAAGTTTCTCACAATAACTAATAGTACTATTTACTTTACGTCATTCTTTTCCCTAATGCCCTATTTATGCCTGAGGTCAAGAAGAAATCAAGCAAAACTTTCTTTAGAATCTCGGCATGGCTTTCTTTACCTTCGGACACCTTGTTGGGTAATGGCAATTTATTTAGGAGAACCAAGCGAGAGAGCCCCGTTTGGTGTGTTCTATATTAACACTATTACAAATCTCTATTAAAGGCACTCTGCTATGATCTCGTGAGCCATACAGCTCTGGACGCCCATGGTCCCTAAAATTATTAACCATCCCCTTTGGTTCCTACTATCCGAGTAAATATAAAAATATGCAAAATTCCTTCTGACCTAATAACAAAATTTCTTCCGTATAAATCCCCTTTTAGTTACCTTTCTCTTTTTGGAGTACCGGTAGATTATTGTAGAACACTTGTTTAAGCTTCCTGTCATTTCTTTAAAATAACACGTAACTATCACGAAAACTTCACATAAATAAACTATGTACGCTCTTCCGTACGTAACATATACTAAATATTAACTTATTTAGGAATGAAGGGTTTCATTTCATCAACACTATATAATCCTTTAATTACACCTGATGAAGGTTCCATAAGAAGTAACGCTTTGGGATGTACAATCTTATGTACAACATATGGACCTTCAAAGATAAAGAAGAATTTTCTACATTTCTTATTGTTCTTCGAACTTTTAGGATGAGATCGTACTAACACAAGATCTCCTACCTGAAATGAGCGTTCTATAGCATGTTGATTACAACTTTTAATTCTCCGTTCAGCATTTTTAACAATCTATTCGCAAACTTTTTCGTCTGGGATGCATTGTTGGATCTCATTTACTGGTGGCCAAGGTAGAGCAGCTAGTAAAGGCTCACCTATATTGATCGTCATTTCTTTGATTGCATCTAATAGCAGTTACTATCCGTTTAACCTTACGTTCGATCTCCTAAGTTAAAAGGAAATAAACATGGTAATTTGTTCCTGGTTCTTCTGCAATGTTAATATTCTCCATTTCTACTGGAAGTCTCGACAAAGCATCTGAAACTACATTTTGCGATCCTTTTATATACCTAATTTCGTATTGAAATTCTTGCAAGCATAATACCCAACGTAACAATCTACGGTGAAGTAACCGACAATTGTTCAAAAAGGTTAAAGCCTGATGATCAGTATATACAATTTTTTTTCATCCCATTAATAATCCTCTAAATCGTTGAAAACCCCATACCACTGCGAGAGCTTCCTTCTCGGTTACAAAATAATTTCTTTCATGTTTATTTAATAGGCCGATACAATCCCTTTTCATTGGTCAGATCACCTTGGAATATTACGCATGACACACCATAATCAGAGGCATCCGTACACATGCAAAAGTCCTGCTTGAAATCTGGATGGTATAACATTTTGGCTTCTGTTAACGCTCCTTTTATCTTATTAAAAACTTCCTCTTCCTCTTTTCCCCAGAGCCATACTGACTTCTCTTTTAATAAATCCAGTAATTTAGGATTAACAATATCCTGCTCTGGAAGAAACCTTCTCAGAAATCCTACCATTCCTAAGAATGATTTCAGTTGTTTCCGATTTCTAGGACTCGGGCATCGAGCAATAGCTTCAATACGTGCTGGGTCTGGCCTAATACCCTTACTGTCCACTATATGCCCCAAAATATCACTTCCTCCTTTCCGAAGTAAGACTAAGATAATTTTAAAGTAATTCCTCTGTCAATTAAACGGTTAAACAATTCCCGTAATATCGTTACGTGTTCTTCCCACGTTTTAGTGGCTACGAAAATATCATCTACATATAAAATAATCTTTTGTAATAATTGCTGACCCAAAGCAGAATCTAATGCCCTAATAAAAGTTGACACTGATATATTAAGTCCAAAAGGTAAAACTTGGAACTGATATGATCTGCCTTCAAAAAGAAAAGCCGTATATTGCCGTGAATCCGGGTGTAATATTACTTGATGGTAGCCAGCAGTTAAATCCATTGTACTCATAACGAGAACCAGCAATCTTAAGAAGTACGTCCTCCATAGGAATAGGTCTGTCTCTTTCCATCTCTATAATTTTATTTAATTCACGGGCATCCAGAACCAGTCGTACCCCACCAGTAGCTTTCTTAACTACCCACAGAGGACTGTTAAAAGATCTACATGATCGTTCGATAATGTTTTGTTCTAGCATCTTACTTATTTCTCTACTAGCCGGTTCTTTGAATTTTACTGGAATAGGATAAGGTTTCTTAAAGAATTGTTTTTGATCTTTAATCTTAAGTTTACAAACGTAATCTTTAATTCTCCCCGGTTCATCTGAGAAGACGGCTCTAAATTCTAACAACAAAGATTCCAACTCTTCCTTTTCTTGTTCGGATAGATAATTCGTAGAATAAGATTTTTCTTTCACTTATGTAATACGGTAACCTACTAATCAGGACTTGTATTAGATGACTTTCAATAATTGGTTCTTCAATTAATTTAGCACGGTTTAAATGCCATTTGAAATAATTCCTATAACCTCTCCATCGTTTAGAATAAGGAGGAGGGTCTAACAACTCTAAAGTTCAGTGTTGTTGCTTTCCTCTTGACCAATAATTTTGTTTAAACTGCTTAACAAAATCATCCCAGTCCCTAAATTCAGTTCTATGCAGTACTGCCCATTCCGCAGCTTCTGCTTCTAAATGTCCTATTACAAATTGAATCCGTTTCTCATTACTCCATTTAGGAGATAATGAAGTTTCAAAAGCTTTTATAAAGATTATAGGGTGAAGTTCGCCTCCTGGTTTGAATACAGGAAATCGACTTCCTACATTTGAATTTGTCGTTATATCATCCAAACATTCTGCGAGAGACATAGTTGGATTTTGTTTGGATTGCAGAGACGGAGTTGCATGGGATTGGCTTGCCATGATTTCTTTATTCGCATTCTTGTCGTCCGAGCTAGCAAACTCGATGCGACTGTTGTGTCTGATTACGTTATTGCTTCTACTACTTGAAATGTTTTCATCATTATCTAATTCCGATAACCGTTTAGTAATTTCCTGTATTCGCATTTCTGTATTGGATACACGATTAGCTAATATCGATTCTTCACTGTGTTCACGATGTGAACGCTCTGTACCTTCATCAATGTTATTATCTTTGGAAGTCTCAAGGTTACTGCGTATTTCTGTAATTAAATATTTCATGTTTTCTATTCCAGTATGATCTTTTTCTACTCGATGAGTTAGTATCTCTAATTCTACATTATCTATTGAAGAAAAGCCGGCCGCGGTGGTCTCTCGGTTAAGGCGCTCAGTCCGGAACCGCGCGACTGCTACGGTCGCAGGTTCGAATCCTGCCTCGGGCATGGATGTGTGTGATGTCCTTAGGTTAGTTAGGTTTAAGTAGTTCTAAGTTCTATGGGACTGATGACCACAGATGTTAAGTCCCATAGTGCTCAGAGCCATATTGAAGAAATCTCTACAGGTTTGGAAGAAACCTCTTTAATAGATTCTAATAATTCTCTACGAACAGTCTCTGTTTGCATAGAAAATTCATCTCGTAACTTATCATTATTTTTCTCTATTTCATTTACAACTAAGATATTGACATTATCTAGTCTCACGGTTAAGTCAATAATATCATTTCGCATGCGAGCTTTTTCCTCACGTGATTCCTGGATATGTTCTTCTAACCTTTTACAATTACCAGCAATCTTATTACTAAGTCCTACTAGTTTTTCCTGCATTTCAACTTTAGAAGCCTCTATTTTATCACTTAATTCTCGACTGGTTTCATTAAGATGTTCCTGTAACCTGTCTGTCGACTTTGTTAGCTCCCCTTTAAGTTCCTCTTTTAATCTAGCCGTAGATTCGTCGTTAGACTGTTTTAATCTAGTCATACATTCTTCGTTAGACTGTTTTAATTCCTGTTTTAGTTCCTCTTTTAATCTAGCAGCAGATTCTTCGTTAGACTGTTTTAATCTAGCAGTAGATTCTTCGTTAGACTGTTTTAATTCAGCTAGAAAATCCCCATTAGATTGTTTTAATTTAGCGGTCGCCCTAAAAAGGGATCTCATGCTCCTATCGGACATGGATTGCTCTTCGTCTGACATTTCATTTCCCGACATTATTGTAAGATATTAACTAGTTACACACGCAGACTTGTAATCAACAATCCTATAAAAGCACACTCCCTACATACAACACTCCACTTCCAACTTAAAACAGACTCACCGGACACTAATATTGTAATTTGTAGTTCTCGATTATCAGTGTGCTGCTATGAGATGCAGATGTAACAGCCGATGATGCAGCCGCTGAGATGCTGCGACCCCGCTTCCGCAACCGGCAGGACGCTGAGTCGAACACCGGAGACGTCACTGGCTGCAACCACACCCGGCCCACCGTTGACAGGCGAAGCCCTCAGCAACACCTCTAATACCTGCCGGAGGAACGCCCCCCAGCTGACGTACTGGGCCTGTTAGTTTAGGGAGAAAAAGGGTTGTCGGGGTTTGCAGCGTTCAGCTGCTGCCCAACAGATGCGCCTTCTCGTGGAATAACTGCGTGACCGTACTGCTTGGCTGCGCTCCGTCAGATGCCCACACCCGCGAACTCGCCGCTGGCTGGTGAAGGCTCCACGAAAACTCGCGTTGACTTCCGAAGGACTCTTGATGTTTTAATTGTTTCGTACCTGTGTGCCTTATTTGCACACAAGTCCTGTTTATAAGGTCGCCACGGTGTAGTGTAACGACGTACAGATTTGCTTAGATGATTTTCATTTCGACATATGACCATGTGCAGACTTCGTCACCTACGTCAGTTACAACCCACTTCAAAATTATCTATATTCTTTTTAAATTGTCTCAGAATGGTTCTTGAACGAAACTGTAAAACATCATTTGAGTCGTACGCACAGAATTACGTCACTCCGTCCAATTGGTTTGCGTAAAACTTTTCAATTTTAGATGTCGTTTGTTTCTCCTCAGAAATTATATTGATACACGTTATCTGATTTAATCGATATTAGAACCACATTGAATAAACTTTTTGAGATTCAAAGTCGCGATGAACGCTATCAAAATTCAATAATCTTGTCAAATATATTATTAATTCATTCACATAATTCTTCATAAATAAATCCTCAGAACACGTATTTCAACTTTAGTAGCATCCACTAGTTTATTATCTTCCTACATACAGACGTGAACCTGAGCCTTGACGAGACAAAACTAACATTATCAATAAGATTAAACTCTCTACGACGTCATTGTTGTACAAAACCTTACAAATTATTCATTTTCAATTTTTAGAAGCACGACGCAACAAATCGGTTTCAGAATCTTCTGTCGCTCTTTGGCTGTCGACCCGCGACGTATAGTGGCCAGCAATTTTCTCTCTGGTCTCGGCACCGAAGATGCTGTCTCCGTTCGTTGCGCCGCCCTCTCCGTACATGAAACATAAAAATAAATACAAAACTTTATACAATTCACAAATATTACAAAAATTACATAAACAAAACTAAATTAAACTTATATTCACCTGCAAACTGGGCTGATACTGGTGGATGGGTGACGCTTCAATTTCGCGTCCCACTACACTATCCCTTATGATATTCAGTCTGTACATTGAGCAACCAGTAAAGGTAAGCAAGGAGGAGTTTAGAAAGCGAAATTAAGTTCAAGGAGAGGAAATAACACCCTGTGAGCATATCAGTCGCTAGCGGATAAGCCATCTACCTTGTACAGCAACTACTCCTCTTTAGTAGAGGGTTCGCTTTTGCAACCTTGGATATTGGGTATCAGAGTTGTATATCATAGTTATGCAGCTCGTTAAATAAGCGTAGAATTTATCACACAATATGCTGGCTACGATGAGGAATTCTAAAAAGAAAATTATTTTCAAAATTTGAACCGCTTCATGACCGTGATGGAGAACTAAAGTGGAGAGGAGAGGAAAGACGTTGTGCAGACACGAGGCTCAGTGTAGCCGTTATTTCAGTAAGCATCTAAACTTCAAATAACAGAACATAAAACCACCTACAACAAAACAAAAGACGTATTTCTGTAATACAAATGAATTTTAATTATGGATAAATTAAGCAACAGAACTATTATCCTTATAACAATAACAGAATAAATTCTAAATCAACAACAATTTCAATCTTGCCCATGCAGATAGCTGGGCAACAACATAATGACTTAAGTGGCTGCCACTCGGCCATCTCCAGAAATAAAAACTATAAAACCTATTACGCCAAAGAATACTTAACCTTATCTAGGATCACGGAATATTACGTCTAATTACACCTTGATCTGGTATTACAACCGTCACCAGGCAACTAGAACACTGGCTACCCACACCAGTACAAACCAAGCCACGCTGATTTCTGAATAACTACTTATACAGTAACATACCTAGCAGCTCATTCGTAGCAGAAATAACAAAACATTAATACAACAAGAGTGAGCCACAGACTCCGTCACGTAAAATCAATAACACAATTAACTCTTACGGCCACTGCAGTCACCAAGTTTTGCACTCACAGCAACAAAGACTCTGTTTCTACTTAATGCACTAAATCGTGCCCACAGGGTGAAATAACACAATTATGCCGTCTCTGCCTCGCAGATCACGCTGTCTCTCACCCTACATGTCACAAAAAAAAAAAACAAGCAACTAGCTACACGTCATCCACAAACGGCTGAGCAGCAAGTTTACATGTGGCTACACTGAATGCACGGTTCACACGGAACACGGTGCTCCACTTCTGCGGTATCGTCGAGAGACTGCGGCGCCACACCAAAGTTGCCAACGCGCATCGATACTACAGACGTAACGATGAATGAGTGAGGCCGAAGACGACACACCTTCAGTCTCAGCACAGCAGCACCCTCGTACGGAGGTCAACATAGAGCCGAGCTCGAGAGCACTCTCTCCTGGTCCTTGACTTCAGCTGAATTAGTTAACATCATTGAGCAGGGTTACAGAGTTATTCAAATCTCAGACGTAAATGTACTTTGGTAAATGTTGAATATTATACCGCAAGAGAACATTTACGGACTTAGTGCATCAAGGGATGCTTTAATGGTCACTGACAGTCATAAATTATCAAGTACTCCCGGCAAATGGCTGTATAATGTTAAGTATATCTTTTTAATCACTCATGTAATAAAGTGAACTAATATTTCAAATGTTGTAGGTCCAATGAGCTAGCTTCCAGACCGATCACAGAACCCACCATTGTGGCTGGACGATAGTCGTTTTATCTGGCAACAACAGCCTCAGTCACAACGCCACCCGGACGTCACCATAAGTTTCAAAAGCACTCAGCTAGTACTCCTTATCAGAGGCCAAAGCCGTTCCTTTGTCTCCATTGGAACTGCTACGTGTCTATCCAGAAAAGATAGCAACCGCGGCACCAGGCTGTAATTCCACACAGTAACACCGCACGTACTGACCATCGTCTCGTCCGGTAGCTGTCCCGTTCACCAGCTACTTGAGGCCCTTGGACTTGGGTCCGCCTTGGGACAGTGTTCATCGGGTCATTCCTCCAACTGACCACTCCAAAAACCTCAGGCCCAGTCCGCCGTTACTGACACCTCGGCCGATGCACCAAACCAGCCTCGGGCAATGCGATGCAGTGCCGGCCTCAGAATATGTTGCCATTTACCGTCGCTCCAGGTGACCGACTTCCTCCGTCCACGCCTGTGCCCCACTCAGCTACGGAAAAACTCATGTCCATCATGGGCCCGCGCTGCTCGTCCTCTCGTGACACAAGTACGACACTGTACTCGGAAAGAATCTGTGGTGGCGTGGAAATCGAGCGTGTCGTTCGACACGGCACATGATTTTCAAAGATATTTTTAGCTTCTTTAAAGGGACTCTTTTGGGTGGATTTTGAGTACTCTTATACGACAGAACAGAATGTCCTGCTGTCCACTGAAGCTCACAAATATCATGAGATCTGGTGGCATGTGCATTGTCGCTAGTTTAGTTCTTTATGTGCTTGTGTGTAGACGTAGTCAGTATCCAGCTTTTGACTTCGGTCAATGTCCTTAATTCTTTTACTTGTTTCTGTCCTTGCAAGTTCACGTAGCTACGTAATTTCGGCCATTGACGTATCCCGATGGAGTAACTGACTGCTGTCTCCAAACACTTCGATGCTGAACTGGCAACAGTCGATCCGCCTCATACGGCCGCTGAGAACTGCGGACTATTTTCTGTAGGTATTCGTCTAGACAGTACTCCTGTACGGAAGTGGAATGTAAACGATAAACAGCTCAGACTAGAACAGATGAGCATCTTTGGAATGTGGTATTGCAGAAGAATGCTGAAAAAAATTGTTCAAATGGCTCAGAGCACTGCGATCTGACACCAAATGGTCACTTGGGGGTGGTGCCTAGATCAGGAACTGTTTCACTTTTATGAGGTAAAACGACCTGTACATAAATGGGCCAGAGGTTTTTCTTTCTCCGAAGATAATGAAGCTGAGTCGGTGGCTTTCAGTCTCCTCCTCAAGCAATTTTCTCTCCTTTTTCAAGGTTCAAATGGTTCTGAGCACTATGGTCGCAGGTTCGAATCCTGCCTCGGGCATGGATGTGTGTGATGTCCTTAGGTTAGTTAGGTTTAAGTAGTTCCAAGTTCTAGGGGACTGATGACCTCAGGAGTTAAGCCCCATAGTGCTGCCGCTCGGTCCTTTTTCAAGGCGCAAATTGTCACAAAGTGAAGAGAAAGAACTGTCAGCTGCAGGCAGCTTGAAAGCAAGGTGCGTGATGTGTTCCTTTTTATTAAAACAGCAGGAAAGGAACGAACTTAAAGTGTATCGATGCATATGCCGAGCGAAATTATCCAGCAGGTGGAAAATACCATCCTCGAAGCACTGTAAAGTATGGGTTGCAGTCATTTGAAGCAGACTGTCGCTCGCAATAGCGCCATAGACATCAATTGTCTAGATTCTGAGAGTATTCTCGATTATTTCCAGAGACTGGTGGAAGTGGGGAAGGCAACTAAACTCACTCGTAAGGGCTCAGCACAGTTGTTTCAGTGTTGTGGGGTCTACAATGGAGAGCCTAAACCAGAGGTTTCACTGGGTCTTTGACGAATTCTGCTGTAGATACCTCGACCTGCAGACTTGGATTAGTCAATTGTGTGTTAAAAACTCCAAGTAAACACTCAGGTGGTAAACTATGAGTATTACGCAGTTACGTACTTTCTTTCTTTTTCTGTTAGGTGAGCCGAAATTGCGAGACCCACTGAAGGAAACACATCTCCACAGAAACTAATTATTAAAAACGCACGCAAATGTGAAGAGTGAAAATATTGAAGCATTACTGCCCGTCAGCAGTACAACATCTCCTCTCTGCGCGGGAATTTGCGAGTCGAGGATTGGCTGCTTCTCCTGAACAGAGAAGCATATTGTTTACTTCGATTAAGACTAGCCGGCTAGTAGAGACATGGAACTCGTGGAGTCTCGTGATTTGCACGAAACCGATGTGGGGGATGGTTTGCCGCGTCCCGGCACAGTTTTGTAGTGTGATCGGAACGTTGGCGACAATCTGAGGGTTGTTTGAGTGTCCGCCTTTATTGTCGGAGATGAGAAGGAGAAAGCTCTCCGAGGTAGACAGGGTGGTAATTCGTTTCAGTGGTAATCTTTTAGGATTAATGGCAGGCTGGGTATGCTGAAGAATTCAGTATTCATTTAAGTAATAAATTTATTCTTTTTGATAACTAATAAAAGAGGTGACAGTTCCTAACCCCTTTCTGTACTACTTATCAGACTCAGTTTACTCTTTATCAGCAGGCCACTCGACTAAGCTTACAAGAGACAATTACATATTCCGTAAATTGTTCTTGTTAATTACGAAACTACAAATGGCTAGCTGTTCCCTGAGACAAAGACAGAACGTCTCTGAAACTTCCTGGCAGATTAAAACTGTGTGCCCGACCGAGACTCGAACTCGGGACCTTTGCCTTTCGCGGGCAAGTGCTCTACCAACTGAGCTACCGAAGCACGACTCACGGCCGGTACTCACAGCTTTACTTCTGCCAGTACCTCGTCTCCTACCGTCCAAACATTACAGAAGCTCTCCTGCGAACCTTGCAGAACTAGCACTCCTGAGAGAAAGGATATTGCGGAGACATGGCTTAGCCACAGCCTGAGGGATGTTTCCAGAATGAGATTTTCACTCTGCAGCGGAGTGTGCGCTGATATGAAACTTCCTGGCAGATTAAAACTGTGCGCCCGACCGAGACTCGAACTCAGGACCTTTGCCTTTCGCGGGCAAGTGCTTTAGCAACTGAGCTACCGAAGCACGACTCACGGCCGGTACTCACAGCTTTACTTCTGCCAGTACCTCGTCTCCTACCTTCCAAACTTTACAGAAGCTCTCTGTTCAGAGCTATTCCCCAGAATAGATAATGATTAGTTATCTTGCAGTTGCTGTGTGTGTCTCCAGATCTGATCACCGACTTCTCGCTGCGGATATCACTTCTGCATATTCATGTTGCGCGGTGGACTGGCGTACTACTGCTTTCGGACTCCTCCATCAGACTACTCCACCAGAATTCTCCATCATTCTGACTCTTCTCATTTTATCTCTTATATACCGTTTAAGTCGCGGCTGACCCTCGCTTTGATTTCTCCTAGAGGTTTCCACTCGATGTTCCCACTTACGTACACTGGAAAGTTTTCGTTGACGTCAGGGTTTGTATCCCATGGCACAGTCTCAGATAGTTCCACCATGTGTTTAGTCTGTGATCTGGAGGGCTACTGGAGGTCCCTACTTTACATAACATACGGAAAACTTCGGTTGTCGTCCAACTGCGGTTCAACTAATGTCTTAATGTGCGTGTCTTGATCGTATGGTTCAAAATGGTTCAAATGTCTCTGAGCACTATGGGACTTAACTTCTGAGGTCATCAGTCCCCTAGAACTTAGAAATACTTAAACCTAACTAACCTAAAGACATCACACACATCCATGCCCGAGGCAGGATTCGAACCTGCGACCGTAGCAGTCGCGTGGTTCCAGACTGTAGCGCCTAGAACCACTCGGCCACCCCGACCGGCTTTTGATCGTATGCGTCTTCTCTCTCCCCCCTTCACAAATATCCTCCACTAGGGTTTCTCAATGTTTAAACTCCGAGGCTTCTAACTTCATGAAGTGAAAATTGTTCTCCGCTCATTTTATCTGACAAATATTGCTTAATAAAATCATTATTAATTTGTTTTTTCTTGGGACTGGACAGGCTGCGTGAGTGCTTTCGGGCAGTTTACCGAGGTTTGATGGGAAGTGAGGGCAAGAGAAACCTGTACTTCCGATTCAGAATCCGGGTTAGAGTGGGTCTTCTGATTCAGTCTCCAGTCTGGAGAGGATTGTGGTCTCGATTTGTGTTATACGTCGGTTGCACTAGGGGTACTTGTCCTGGGCGTGTCTTTGCACTGGCATTTGTCTTGACTGGGGAGCCTGTGGTGGGGGCTCTACTGTACCGACAATTTAGACCTCAGTCATCTCGGAAAACTCGCTGTGCTGTGGGCAATCTTATTCGTGACAAGTCTACGCTCTGACGTTGATCTCCTCGTGCGCACTGCCGTGTAAGTGAGTCAAATTGGTGCGTGACCAGTGAACGGGAATGTTACGCGATGGAGTCTGCCGAGATTTCAGGACTTCATTAGAGAGTGACTGCGATCCGTCTAACAGATCGCCAGCCGCAGCTTTGGATTTTTCGTGCCGGCAATAGGGAATTACAGGCGCCGGGTATCGGCGCTCTGCAGACGCTTGAACCACTACTGCCACTTGGGACAGCGCCGCACATCCAGAAAAGAGGTGCTGTATCGCTGCTCCACCTCGTTAGGGAAAACAAGATCACAGTCTCACCACTTTTTTTCAACTACACCAGCATGGTACAACTTCTGCGTAGAATAAATCCACCATGCTCTCTATATTCAGTGTTAGATAATTTCAGATGGAGTTATCCATATTTTGAGTCAAAGTAAATCAATCACACGGAGCTTAGTCTTTGCCAACCAGCCACCACACAGGGTTGTTAACTGTTCGATGTATATTTGTGCTGCAGTCAGGTCGTGTTTGATTTTTGTAATCAGCCTTAATGTATATTGTTATCCAATTTTTAATCAATAAACGTATGGTACAACTTTATAATAACTGTCCAGTTTTGATATATTAATCACCCATCAATAATTGACAAAAGTAATGGCAGGCCTATCATTTCATTAATACTATTTCAGCATTCAAATTCATTTAGTTTCTGGTAACTGTGATAACCTCCAAAGGAGGCTATCAGCAACAAATACAGTTAAACGGCAAAATCAGTTTAGCAGACGCATGGGGCAGGTATTCAAGTGCGAGGTTTATTAGTTAAAGTGATTGCTGTCAGGGCCGTAAATCGCCTGTCGCCTTCCAAAACATACCCCAAGTCCAGTGCAGTCTTGCAGTAGAAATATTAAGTAAACTTAAGAGAAATAATTGCTGCTGAAGAAAGGAGAAAGACCATACTGAGTGTCACAGTTTTCGACTCGCAGTGTCTCTGCTTAGTGACAAATCACGTACAATTTACAGTTGTACCAACATACCGCCACATCAGATACCGGCTGATATTAGGAAGCTACATAGTAATAAACACTACAATTTTGTATGCATAGTTTAAAGAGTTTTATTAGTTCCAGTTAAATGCCCTAGGAGATGTGTGAACAGAGTGTACTCTGGCACAGCAACTCCTAGAGAGTATTTTTCTACTAGAGCTAATTGGTTTTGCTCCAGCGTTGTAACATGAATATAAGTCCCTAACTGTAGTTTAAAATGTTATAAAACAGAGCCATCTGTAAGGCGATGCAGAAAACTCCAGATAAATTTCGATCTACATGATGGGTTTTGGAACTGCTAACTCAAATTACTCGTTTTTACAGATGACGTAACTGTATTTACTGTTTCTTTATGTGGAAATTCGACATGAAGAAAATAATTAGAGACATAAAACTAAGGTCCGTTGTAGCAACAACTTATCACTACACCAAATCGGCTATTAGATTTTGATTACTTTTCTTGCACTTTGGGGTGAGGGGAGTACTTGACTTCCATACGACACTTCACTACATACTTCACGAATTCACAGCAGCAGTAAAGGGGGGCGGAGGTGGGAGGAGTATGTTGCCGTGTCTGTGGTAGCGAGTATGGCGCTACAGACGGAATTGTTGTACCTGGATCATTGTCCCGGGCTCCTGGCCGGCAGCTATTCGCTTCCAGCCCAGGTGACGTCACTCAGAGCGTGCGGCTTTGTTTACCGCTTCCGTGGCGTGCGACTGCTGCGATCAGACATGCACTGCTGACGTCAGTGGCTGAGGCTTTCATGTAGGTTCCACATCGAAGTCTTGAGTCTTTGTTTGTCAGCTACAGAAACAAATAAATCATGGCAGTCTGTACGTGCGTATCACGCTCTCCTACTGAAAACATTCTGAATGTTTTATCCATAATGAAGGGACGAATCAGATGAACTGTAGAATTAAAATGAATGAAATAAAGCTAACCGGTCTTTTCTCTTTCTTTATTAATCACTTCATCCCAGCACCCATTCCGCCCCCTCCTCCCCCCCCCCCCCCACCACATGGACACATAGTGGGGAGGGAGAGGAGGGTGATATCAACATTGTTTTTCCTCTTCATCCGGATGGTGCAGGAGAGGAATTCCTGGAGATCCGCATCAGTCAGAAGACTGATGACTTAATAAAAATGGTAAGAAACAATTAAAAATTCATGGATTCCACTTAACTTCTGTGAGAACAATTTCGTTTTTAAGGCTGAAAAACTGTGCTTTTTTTCTGTTAATATTTGTTTATTTCGAACTGGTTACCGACTTCTTGGGCCATCGTCGGATGAGAAACACTAATGAAACAAGCCAAATGATAGGCAGGAATATACCGCTAACACACACAGCGTCTTTGGTCATAACGTTAGGTGAGAAATGTCAAATCGAGCGGTCATCACTAGTGCTAAGCACCCAACAGGTTAGATTATAGTTTACAAGATGTGTAGTATTAAATACATTACATAACGAAAAATAATATTAAAACATACATGTTGTGTGAATGCGATATTAAAGTAAAAATCTTTTTATAGCCAAGATCACGTAAATACCTCTTCATTATTGACATTCGTGTTGGATCATCAATGAATGAAATATGTCGAGCTAAAGTAAACAGATGTGCCAATGGGAATGCCCAAGTATATCGTGAGTTTCAATACTTAACAATCATCTGTGATTGCTACATCTACAAACATAGCTACGTCCACAGGGTGATTTTTTATTGTAAATGTTTTATTTCTAACCAGCCTTGTTGTGTTACATTTTATCCACTAATATGACAACTTGACAGGACATTCCCACTTAAAACGAACACGTTTCGTGACAAAACTTTTTGAACATCAGATTGTGGCAAACTCTGTACTAACCTTTTGTCGATAATAAAGAAGTATTTATGTGATCTTGGCCGTAGAAAGGTTTTTATCGCGTAAAACACATCGCTCACCGCCGGCCGGAGTGGCCGTGCGGTTCTGGACGCTACAGTCTGGAACCGCGTGACCGCTACGGTCGCAGGTTCGAATCCTGCCTCGGGCATGGATGTGTGTGATGTCCTTAGGTTAGTTAGGTTTACGTAGTTCTAAGTTATAGGGGACTGATGACCACAGTAGTTAAGTCCCATAGTGCTCAGAGCCATTTGAACCATTTTGAACATCGCTCACTCTCATTTCTCAACATAAGACAATTCAGGCGATACTATAGTTTGTAAGGAAAATGTATATCACAAGTGTGGACACAGATGCCGTTTACTTTTCTGCATATGTTTTGTTCTGCTCAGCCAAGGGAAAATAACAATTTAAAAAAAAGCGAAAGAACTCTACGGTGCAACGGGGTTGCAGAATGCAGCTATTAGGAACTGTTTTTAAAAATGAAATATAATTTGCTGGGTTCCTGTCGTGGCCTCGGAGCGCTGGTGTAGCCTTGTGTATGGCTTCTTGCATACTAGTTACATCTTTTGATCAAACTTGTCAGCCGGCCGTGGTGGCCAAGTGGTTCTAGGCGCTACAGTCTGGAACCGCGCGACCCCTACGGTCGCAGGTTCGAATCCTGCCTGGGGCATGGTGTGTGTGATGTCCTTAGGTTAGTTAGGTTTAAGTAGTTCTACGTTCTAGGGGACTGATGACCTCAGAAGTTAAGTCCCATAGTGCTCAGAGCCATTTGAACTGGATGGTGTTAGCGTATATACAGTGTATCCATAGTTAAAGTTTCACTTTGAAAACGCTGTAGAAAAATAGCCACTCCTCAGAATGACGTCAAGTTTGAAGAGCATATTATTGGCACAGGGGGAAGAGTCATGGAACAAAACAAAATTTACAAATGCCTAATGAATCGCAATATGATCACAATAGTTTGAGTTGCTAATTATACCACGCTCACCGTTCAGCATGCATCACTGCAAGAATTCCCCAGTCTACAGATGTGGCACTGTTATGTAGAGGGTCAAATGGTTAGAGCGATCAAGCTACTTAAGGGTAGGAGTGTTGTAGTGATGAAGTTAGTTGAAATGTAAAGAGGCAAAGGACTCCACTGAATGTCGCTGAATTCGAACGTTCGTTCTCTGCTGCGCGGCAGAAAGGGGATGGCGGGGGTGTGTCCACGGATGGCTCCTGATGACAGAATAACATTTATTGATAAACTGCAATACATTGTTTGTTGGCCCTCTGGGCGAGGTTTGCTTCCTCTCTTAATATTCCCGGCCAGAAGTCGAACGTGTGTTACGTTCTGTTGCGCAGCTCAGAGGTATGGTACCATGACGCACGTGGGTCAGCGAAGTGCCAACACGAAGGAGAACACTGTATCACTGACCAACGGAGGATGTGACAAGAAGCAGCTCGCTGCACGCCAGGATATCGACATCGAGGATGGCAATCGGGTGTGTTGTGCCAGCTCAGAATATTTCACCGAATCTCTGGAGAGGAAAATAGCGAACATCAGTGGCAGAGAGCCGTATTTAAAGACCGGCAGCCAGCTCGTCATCAGCGACTGTCGTGAGGAGTTGCAGTGATGCAGAGCTTGAGTCATACAGCGCCGCCACCAGTTCAGAGTTGTCACTGTCACCGCAGCCATCGTGACAATGCAGGTCGTCGGCTAGGGGGAGCCAGAGTGACGCCACCGCTGTAACAATCACAGTCGCTATCGTTTGACGCCGTCAGCAGGCATTCACCTAACATGGGAGTCATCGCCTGGAGTTCACTGTGGTAACCAACTGTCGCCATCAGCCTAGGTGCTGAAACTTCCTGGCAGATTAAAACTGTGTGCCCGACCGAGACTCGAACTCGGGACCTTTGCCTTTCGCGGGCAAGTGCTCTACCATCTGAGTACCGGGCGTGAGTCGTGCTTCGGTAGCTCAGATGGTAGAGCACTTGCCCGCGAAAGGCAAAGGTCCCGAGTTCGACTCACGGTCGGGCACACAGTTTTAATCTGCCAGGAAGTTTCATATCAGCGCACACTCCGCTGCAGAGTGAAAATCTCATTCTGGAGCGTAAGTGCTGCTTCCACAAACACCGTGACCGGGGCCAGAGCTGGGGACCCTGGTAGACAGCCGCGGCTGGGGATGCTCCCTGAGGCTGGGCACAGATCTGTCCCACAGCCGCCGCTGCCATCATCACAACGGAGTTCCGTGACGGTGGTTCTAGCCGCTGCGTTACGACCCACGAGACCGCAGCGCCGCTGCCGAGGCAGTGGAGTCCAGTTACACCAGCGCACGTGTGTGTGTTCGCCGGCCATCTTTGTCGCCGCCGGGAATATTAAGAGAGGAAGCAAACCTCGCCCACAGGGCCAACAAACAATGTATTGCAGTTTATCAATAAATGTTATTCTGTCATCAGGAGCCATCCGTGGACACACCCCCGCCATCCCCTTTCTGCCGCGCAGCAGAGAACGAACGTTCGAATTCAGCGACATTCAGTGGAGTCCTTTGCCTCTTTATAGTTACTTAGGTAAACCCATCCTTTATGGCAAGGTAGTACCACATCGGATAGGAATAATCGATTTCTAATAGTCCTGATGCCAAAAACCGCAACGGTTTTAAATTTTCCTGGTGCCAAAAACTGCATAAAAAGCAACATAACATCAGTTTCTAATTGTCGTGAGACTGGCGCAGTATGCAGCCCACCGTTTTCTACCACATGTTGAAAACGAAAAAAATTTGGAAATTTGTGGTAAGATCCTATGGGACCAAACTGCTGAGGTCATCGGTCCCTAGACTTACACTCTACTTAATCTAACTTAAACTAACTTACGCTAAGGACAACACACACACACATGCCCGAGGGAGGACTCGAACCCCCGATGGGGGGAGCCGCGCGAACCGTTGCAAGGGCGCCTTAGACCGCGCAGCTACGCTGCGCGGCGTTCAAATCGAGAAACAGTATGTACCACAAAAGTTCGGAGTTTTTCAGGAGTTACGTTCTGAATGCGTTGCGCAATACGTGTCTTGAAATCAGCTACGTTCGTTACTGGGGCACTGAACACGACATCATTCAGAATACCCCACAGCCAGAAGCCACACGCATTAAGATCCGATGATCTGGACACCCAGGCTGTAGGCAAATGACGTATTACACATCCACGCTATTGAATGGTTGGAATGACGCTGCTGCATAGCGTTTACCAGTAACAGTACAGGTGACAGGACCCACAGGACTTATCTCCTCGAAAAAATACGATCCCACAATAAACGATGCTGTCAACCCGCACTCCACAATCACCTTTCCAGAATGAAGTGGTATCGGTTGACGTGCGCCCAGATTTACCGTTGCGCATATTCTGCAACTCTGTATACTGACATACCCTTGGAGAAATGGACTTTATCTGTTCAGAGAATGTTCCACGATCATTCTTCGTCCACATCCATACGAGCAAGGAATTCCCGAGCGAAGGTCTGTCTTGCTGGCAGGTCAGCAGGAAGCAACTCCTGAAAATGGGTGACTTTCTGTGGATAACAATGCAGGATGTTTCGTAGGATTTTATGCAGCTTTTTCGCAGTAATGTCTACATCTGCATCTACCTCTGTATTCTGCAAACCACAGTGAGGTACATGGCAGATGGTACGTACCATTGTAAAAGTTATTATGGTTCCTTTCCGTTCCATTCAAGTATGCAGCCCGGGAAGAATGATTGTTTGAATGACATTCTGCGTGCTGTAATTATTCGAATCTTATCCTCACGATACCTATAAAAGCGATACGTACAGGGTTGTACTATATGATTAGAATCATCATTTAAAGCCGGTTCTTGAAACTTGAATTTTTTGGGATAGTGTACGTCTATCTTCAAGAATCTGCCAGTTGAGTTCCTTCACTATTTCTGTGATACGGACCAAACAAATCTGTGGCCATTCGTGCTGCCCTACCCTGTATACGTTCAATATCCCCGGTTAGTTCTATTTGGTGTTGGTACCACACACTTGAGCAATATTCTAGAACTGGTCGTTGGAGCGATTGGTAAGCAGTCTCCTTTGTAAGCTGATTGCATCCCCAGTATTCTATCAATAAACCAATGTCTATCACCTACTTTACTCACAACTGAACAAATGTTATCATTCTATTTCATATCTCTACAAAGGTATTTGTATGAGTTGGCCGATTCCAGCAATGACCCACTGATATTATAGTCATATGATACTACGCTTTTCGTTTTTTAGAAGTGCTCAGTGTTACATTTCTGAACAGTTATAGCAAGTTGCCTATCTTTGCACCACTTTGAAATCTTATCAAGATCTGGCTGAATATTTACGCAGTTTATTTCATACAGACCACCTGCAAAAAGTCTGAGATTACTATTAATATTATCTGCAATATCATTAATATACAACGTGAACAGCAGTTGTTCCAACACACTTCCTGGGCACACCGAAAGTTACTTCTACATCTGACGATGACTCTCCCTCCAAGGTAACATTCCGCGTCCTCCCTACAAAAAGCCCTCAATCCAGTCACAAATATCACTTGATACCCCATACAGTCGTACTTTTGACGATAAGCTTAGATGTGGTACTGAGTCGAATGCTCTGAGGAAATCAAGAAATACTGCATCTATCTGACTGTGTTGATCCAAAGCTTTCAGTATGTCATGTGGGAAAAGTGCAAATTGGGTTTCACATGATCTATGTAAAATACTAACGCGAATTCTTTACAGACGAATGGAAAAACTGGTAGAAGCGGACCTCGGGGAAGATCAGTTTGGGTTCCGTAGAAATGTTGAAACACGTGAGGCAATACTAATCATACGACTTACCTTAGAAGAGAGATTAAGAAAAGGCAAACCTACGTTTCTAGCATTTGTAGACTTAGAGAAAGCTTTTGACAATGTTACCTGGAATACTCTCTTTCAAATTCTGAAGGTGGCAGGGGTAAAATACAGGGAGCGAAAAGCTATTTACAATTTGTACAGAAACCAGATGGCAGTTATAAGAGTCGAGGGGCATGAAAGCGAAGCTGTGGTTGGGAAAGGAGTGAGACAGGGTTGTAGCCTCTCCCCGATGTTATTCAATATGTATATTGAGCAAACAGTAAAGGAAACAAAAGAAAAATTCGGAGTAGGTATTAAAATTCATGGAGAAGGAGTAAAAACTCTGAGGTTCGCCGATGACATTGTAATTCTGTCAGAGACAGCAAAGGACTTGGAAGAGCTGCTAACGGAATGGACAGTGTCTTGAAAGGAGGATATAAGATGAACATCAACAAAAGCAAAACGAGGATAATGGAATGTAGTCAAATTAAATCGGGTGATGCTGAGGGAATTAGATTAGGAAATGAGACACTTAAAGTAGTAAAGGAGTTTTGCTATTTAGGGAGTAAAATAACTGATGATGGTCGAAGTAGAGAGGATATAAAATGTAGACTGGTGATGGCAAGGAAATCGTTTCTGAAGAAGAGAAATTTGTTAACATCGAATACAGATTTAAGTGTCAGGAAGTCGTTTCTGAAAGTATTTGTATGGAGTGTAGCCATGTATGGAAGTGAAACATGGACGATAACTAGTTTGGACAAGAAGAGAATAGAAGCTTTCGAAATGTGGTGCTACAGAAGAATGCTGAAGATAAGGTGGATAGATCACGTAACTAATGAGGAGGTATTGAATAGGATTGGGGAGAAGAGAAGTTTGTGGCACAACTTGACTAGAAGAAGGGATCGGTTGGTAGGACATGTTTTGAGGCATCAAGGAATCACAAATTTAGCATTGGAGGGCAGCGTGGAGGGTAAAAATCGTAGAGGGAGACCAAGAGATGAATACACTAAGCAGATTCAGAAGGATGTAGGTTGCAGTAAGTACTGGGAGATGAAGAAGCTTGCACAGGATAGAGTAGCATGGAGAGCTGCATCAAACCAGTCTCAGGACTGAAGACCACAACGAACAATGATCTATGTTTCCATAATCCAGGCTGGTGCCATAGAGGAGGTCATTCTCTTCAAGATACCTCATTATGTTTGAGCGCAGGATATGTGCTAAGATTCTATAACAAATCGATGCCTAGGATATTGGACAGTAGTTCTGTGGATGACATCTAGTACCCTTCATGAAGGCGGGTGTGACCTGTCCTTTTCTTCCAGAAACTGGGAACGGCTTTTTGTTCGAGGGATCTACGATAGATTATTGTTTGAAAAGGGGCTAACTCATCCGCAAATGTAGTATAGAATCTGACAGCGATTCCATCTGTGGGGCGGCGGATGTTTAAGTTTGTAAAAATATAATTTTCTGTATAAATGCTTGCATATTGAATCAGTTTCTAGCTTTTAGAATGTTGTTAATGCTGTCTTTTGCCGTTCTCAACACTGGCTCTCTATTTACTCCGTGGCCCCCAGAAAGTGATTTAATAAAACTTGGAGCCAGTAAATAGATATCCTAGTGCCCACTTTACCTGAGAATGTTCTTATAGCTGCAGCTTATAGCTCTGAGGAATTAGGAGATTGTCCGGGATTTCTAATCAAAAACGGTTTTCCAAAATAGTTGAGTATATTCTGAAATTCACTGATAAAAACCACAAGTATCCCTACAACCTAACTAACAGAGCAGTTCAGAGTCTAATGCGCTGATGCAACTATAAATGTCCGAATTAAATGTTAAAAAGAATGCTCGCCATAATTTGATGAAAATATTTCATCAAACGCCACGCAAAATTTTTGGTAGAATGTCTGTCCCGCGACGGCACGTGAAAAATTACGACAATACGCAAACTGAAGCTAGATAATGAAAATCATTCCAGAATTAACACTTCACATGAAATGTTTTCATGGTTCCACATATCTCTAGTAACTTAATACGGCACCCGAGGCTGTTTGTAGCAGATACACTGATGCGACGCGACTACCGACACAGATGGCGTGTCATTCAGTGTCTGGAGAGAACTGGGGCCTTGCTTCCTCGCGCAGTGTTCTTATATATAAAGCCGCGGTGTGGACGGCTGAGGCAACGCCTGATCAAATCCGCTATCCCGACTAGCCGCTGGGCTAGTAACGCACCACTTCAAGTTACATAATAATTTATAGCTTCTTTGGCTGATGGCCGAAGAAGCTCTTAATTTAAACGTGCATTCAGCACGCAGGTAAGTATTGATAATAAAATTTCGACGTGGCTAAGTTAAATACTTTAGGCGAGAGAATTAATTTAATTGCCCTGCACGCACTAGATGAGCTCTGAACTAGCCCTGTTGAGATCCGCTATCGCTATAATTTTATAGGTATTAAAAAGAAACTTTACACATCTTCATAATCATAGCGGACCTCCAACCTATTTAAATCTAAACATCCTAGCCTTATTTACTAGCCTACTTAATCTATCTTGCTTCCTTCAGTTTTGAGATGAAAACCAGAAAATCATGAATTTCCACTAAAGTCTTAATTTGTGAAATCCAAAGTACTGTTTTTATTGAATCATTATGAAAGATGAATCTAAATATAAGTTTTGAAGTCTCTAGCTCTGTTCTGTTGCGCCAATGATTTTTCCAGAAAAACGTCCAAATCTCGGAAATGGCTGAAGTTATCGAACTGATATTTAACACACATTAATTTAATATTATTTCTGACATGCTAGAAAAGTTCTAGTTCATTTGCTTGATTTTTAAGGTATTGCGCAACATTTATGACGTCAGAGCTAGTTACAGCAGACTGGCTGGCACACAACGGAAACTGATGTGAATTTACTACAGCGTGGGTAGGCTGCTTCCCTACATCACCCTCTACTTAAAATTTTTTTGTTTATGAATGTTAATGAATGAAAAAAAAATTTAATTACAAAAAGGGAAGCAAGAGTACAGTTTAACTCCCTATGAAAATTCAAAATTGAAATATAAACCTGGAGAAACATTAAAGAAAACTGATTACCTACATTAATTATTTAAATTGTAGGCATGTTCACTGCCTTGTAAACAATGTCATTACTCAAAATTTTAAGCAAAGTCAACGAAATATTTTGGCATACATATTGCCTTAGACAAACAAACACACACAAATTGAAAAATTATGAAAATCTTAGATCCATTAAATACATTCTTCCATACACAAATTCAAAGAAAATAACATGACACATAAACAGATGATTATCTCTTAGCAGTCTTTTCTAAACCTGAAAGAAAAGTTCACAAATAATTTTTACACACGTGGTTGTAGCCGCTTTGGCTGGCGTCCTACACTTCCATTCACAAGGGTAGAGGAGGGGAAGTTGCTATGGTGTGCGTCCTTCACGTTCTCTCTAAATTACATGGGGAAAGGGGAGGGGTCACTGTGAGTTGTGTCCAAGTCACTCCACGCTTTCACGCAGCTACCAGGCTGCCATTATCTGGTTTGTCCTGTAGAACAAACAAAAAGAGTGCCTCAGACTCTCTTCACTTAATATCTAAGGGTGGGTCACAATGAAATGGGGATATATACATCTTATCCTTTAATATGTTGCTGGAACAAAGTTAACAGAACTTTCTCAGTATTACTCTCGCGGTTACTTAATTGTCATAAAATCGTTAAACAAGTGGCTCAAAACGCCGTCAATGACGTACTTGAGAAAATTTATGCTCAAGGCATACAGTCATAAATCATATTTAATCTGAATTTATTATTTCTGGGCCGGAATACTGAACCAATGCTCGGTACATTCCTGACAAATCTGCATTTTATTTACTTACTGACTCATCTTTGATTACTTTATTCTTAGAGATAGTATGAGTATGATTAGTGGTTGTTTTCTCAGCTTCCATGTACATGTGAGTAACTTTTGGTAATAGTACAATTGTGAGTGTTCAAAACACACTACGTTTAGTTGACTACAAAATCCACTAATTGGTCCTCTGCTGCTGTCAGTTCCACATCTGCAATTAGGTACTTACTTACTTTGAAGTGTAATTATGCTGAGCTAAAATAATGTTTCACGTCTATCAGTATGTTATTTATTTATTTTGCTAGTGTATGTACTTATTTAACACTCACTCTATTAATATTTAAAGCATAGGATAGCACATTTATTTCATATTCATAGTGTACTGCAGCTGATTAGTTTGCTCACGTGGCAATCCATTTCCACTCGATCGGACGCTGAAACCTCAGGTAGTCTCTCTCAGACCTACCACTAAAGTGCATCAAGTAATTATGGACGAGCGTAATGCTAAATTCCTTAAACCTATAGGACACCATGAGCTGCTCTGTCTCATCTAACATAAGGGTACCTATGGTCGCATTCACGCCTCCAATTCATAACCTCAATACGTGTAGGTGTATCCTGTCACACACTACACTAAAATAATGGCCAGCTCCAACCTTATAAATACATCAGGGACGTGTCCTTCACGTCTCAACCACAAACACTACTCAATTCTATTACACAGCCTTTCCTTGCTACACCAGGTGAGTTTATCCTTACCACTTATCTGCATATTTTTCATAACACTAAGCAATCTCTTTTATTATTAATTAGTTAGCTCTATAGCATACACTAGGTTTCACTACCACTTCAGATTCTGCTTGTACATGAATTCATATATCTCTTTAAATTACTGTTGGTGGACCATTTCCAATAAAACAACACTTTGTACTTACTATATTACCAAGGTACTATACATAATTGTTACTCAAGTACATTTTATATCTTAATTACGTCATACTTCTCTATTGTTTGTCACTATTAGGGTTGTCACATTAGGTATTTTTTTTTTCACTAATTGGTAGATAGAATGGTTACATAACTCATGGCTTGATAGCCATGACAGAAAATTTTCATGTCTGGAAAGAAGAGGTCGAAATTTTTGTGGACAGGAAAGATGAAGAATGAGTGAGACCTGAAAGGGAAAGAAGATCTCACACAGCTGGGACTGCACAGCTGCCACACTGTGTAGAGGTTAAAGAACAACCTCCTCCCTACAGCATTCATTAGTTTAATGCTGTAAAGAAGAGTTAGAAAATTTTAGGTGGATAGAAAAGATGAAGAGTGAGTGAGACCTGAAAAGGAAAGAAGATCTCACACAGCTGGGACTGCACAGCTGCCACACTGTGTAGAGGTTAAAGAACAACCTCCTCCCTACAGCATTCATTAGTTTAATGCTGTAAAGAAGAGTTAGAAATTTTAGGTGGATAGAAAAGACGAAGAGTGAGTGAGACCTGAAAGGGAAAGAAGATCTCACACAGCTGGGACTGCACAGCTGCCACACTGTGTAGAGGTTACAGAACAACCTCCTCCCTACAGCATTCATTAGCTTATTATTGACGTGATAATCATACCGGAAAATTTTGTGTTGGAAAGTAGAGGTCGAAATTTTTGGGGATAGGAAAGATGAAGATTGTGTGAGACCTGAAATGGGAAAAAAGATCTCACACAGCTGGGACTGCACAGCTGCCACACTGTGTAGAGGTTAAAGAACAACCTCCTCCCTACAGCATTCATTGGTTTATTGCTGTAAAGATAACCATACCGGAAAATTTTATGTGTTGGAAGAAGATGTCGAAATTTTTGTAGATAGGAAAGATGAAGAATGAGTGAGACCTGAAAGGGAAAGAAGATCTCACACAGCTGGGACTGCACAGCTGCCACACTGTGTAGAGGTTAAAGAACAACCTCCTCCCTACAGCATTCAGTGGCTACCTATGAATCTGCCACGTCGATCTGAAAATACTTTATGATGCCTTTTTAGAACCTGTCTCAGTTCTTCCTTCTGATTGGCTGAAATCTTATCGATTTCCTGCAATTTAGTTTCTATTTTATCTAAAATAATTGCTTCTTCTTCTTCTTCTGTGTTCAACTTATTGTTATTAAGATTAACATCCTCGTCCCAATACCTCCTATTTTTCAGTACTCGTATAGGCAGCTCCCAAGTTTCACGATCAGTTACTACATGTTTATCACTAAAAGGTACTATAATTACTCCGGTTATTGGCAAGACCATTTTTAACTGGCTTCTTTCAAAGTCAACAACACTCTGATATTTTGACAAGAAATCTATGCCAATTAAAACCTCAATACTGAGATTGTTTACAATTAAACATGGATGATCAATTAAATTACCATTAATATTAAAGGGTAGTAAAGCTTCTTGCTTTACCGTTTTTGACACCTTGCCAGTAGCACCAATTATTCTTAGTCCTGATACCATCATTACAGTAAGTTTGTCTTTACCAGGTAATGCATCAAAGAAGGATTGAGATATTGCACTCACCTCACTTCCACTGTCTAAGAGACAACGTACATTGATACCCAACATATTCACTATTATTATAGGGTGGCTTATTCTAGGTTGTACAGGTGGTTCCTCAGATTCATTTAGTAGTTCCTTTTGGATTTGTCTCCAACTAAAGTGATCAACATCTGTCTTCATTACATTTAGGTCACAGTGTGTAGGGGTTTCCTGAACTACATTTTCAGCTGCCTTTTCCAGTCGGTCTATTAATTTTAAATCGAAACACCGCACGACTTCATTACATTTAGTTTGCTGAACATGACCCAAATTACTGTAGTCTGAGCGATTCTGCGCCTCCAGACCGGGCATAACATTAGTTACAGCTAAACCACTTTCACCATTATCGTCGGTTTCCTTCTCAAGTGACAACTGGTCACAGCTACTGGGTTCATCGACCCCAAACAGCCTACCCTCTACATTCCCACTTATCTCCTGTCCTAAATCTATTAGTACATTATCAACATCCTGCACAGGCACTTTAGATAAGAGCACATCATCCTCATCGTAAATATAAGCATGAATTTCTTCTGCTTCTTCACCTGTCAATTCAGTATTTTGTAGCTCATCACTACTGTTACACTGCTGCGCCTTCTCTTTCTCTTCCCACTTAGAAAGCGTCTCTAACACGGTATCTATCAAATACTGTGAGTGATCTAATATTTCTGTTGTATCCTTAGGTGCTACCGACTCTTCCTCCACATGTTCAGTCTGAGTATTCTGATCTGTCTTACCAATTCCCTTAACTACTGGCTTAGGAAAAGTAACCGCCTGGTGAGCGCCAGTGTCCTCATAGACGGGAACTAGTTTTCCTGCCTCGGCCTACTGCTGTTTCCTTTAGTTTCATTATAGTTGACTGGCACAGCCTTACTTTCCGTACTGTTGTTTACATGCATATTTCTGTTTGGAACAAAATTATTATCCCTTGGATGCCATTGTTGGTTCTGATAATTATTTCCCCAATTCCTACCTCTCTTAGGATGGTGAACACCTACTGTTCTGATGTTTACATTGCCATTTTGCTCGTTCCTAAAATTACTATTATTATTATTAGCATTTCTATTATTACGTGCTTGCTCCTCATTGGCAGCAACACGTTCTACACGTTCCAAATATTCAATGAAACGATCCAGATTGTCTCTAGGGGCTGATATAATTCTAGTTTGCCAGTACCATGGCAGTTTGGCTTCCAGACCTAGTATAATCATTTCTGGTTTTAGCTTTTCCGCCAAGTGTGACAAACGTGAAATCCATGACCTAGCAAACTCTTTAATGGACTCCTTTCCTGCATTGAAGCGTTTTCCACTCCAAAATTCTCTCAACACTTCATTTTGCTTATTGCTAGACCAATACTCATTAATGAAAGCTGTTTTAAACTCCGCTAATGTTTTACACTTCAACATAACATCAGCTGACCAACGCATAGCGTCACCTGCTAAATGGCTTTTAATAAACGAGATTTTCTCTCGTTCAGACCAAGTCGGTGGAATCACATCTTCAAAATCGTTCCAGAAATCTAGCGGGTGGATATTTTTATCTGGATCGAACCGCAAGAACTGCCGACACCCGATAAAAGCGGCGTTTGCAGCTACAACTTGTTGTACATTACCATTACCAGAAGTTACTGAAGCTACTTTACTCTCAATGTTAGCAATGTTAGTACTTATATTTTCTACTTTCATTTCAACATTATCTACTCTTTGCACAATATGAGTAGTGTCAGTTTTGATTGCTTCTACTTCTGCTTGACATATGTTTACTTTTATATTAACATCTTTAAATCTATCTGAGCACAGTTCAGACTCCGCCTCGATCTTTTCTGTTAACTTGTGCTCCAGCTTCGCATCTTCCATTTGGAAGTCTTTGCGAACCTCAGCGACTTCGGATTTTATTGTCTTATACATTTCAGAAAATTGTTGAGCAACCTTTTTCTTAATATCCTCATGATTGCAATCAATTTTATAGTTCAAACTGTCTAGATCTTCTTTCAACTTATTGCAACCAGCCTTGAAAGTATCGTCCATTACCTCCAATCGTTTATTAAAATTTGTTTGGCTGGCCACAATCTCAGACTTTAATTCAGCATTACTGCTTTTGACCTGTTCACTTATTTCAGACTTTAATTCAGCATTATTGGATTCTAATTTATTGTCCATTGCCTCAAACCGTTTATTAAAATTGGTTTGACTGGCCACAATTTCAGACTTTAATTCAGCATTACTGCTTTTGACCTGTTCACTTATTTCAGATTTTAATTCAGCTGTCATTTGTGCATTACTGGCAGCTATTGCTTGTAATATAACATTTAGATCAACAGCCCTAGCATCTTTGGGTTGCTCACGAGCTGGCGTTTTATCACACTCAGGTGACGAAAAACTAGCTCCAATACCAGAATCATCAAAACTACATGAAACTTCTGATTGATTAGTCATATCCAACTGCTCCTTCTTAAACTCTACCATTTCTGATGATTGTTTCATTTTTAATTCATCAGAGAAACTATCATCCAATAAATTTACAATTTCTACTTTCCGCTTTACTACAGGGGTCTCTATTATTGAATCATTGCCCCTTCCCACACTACTGTCAGGAGACAATACTTCATTTTTCACTTTAACATTACTACTTTCATGCATATTTACACTCGAACCGTTGTCTGTATTTACAGTTCCCTCAACAGACATAGGTTCTGATTTAAGTTTAACCTCAGCTTCTTTTGACGGTTCCATCGCCGACAGTCTTTTAGTGCAGGTTAGTAAAAGTTTTAACAGCTTTTCACTTAACTTAGTTCCTTCTGCACGACGTATAGCGTTGCCGGCGCGGCGTACCAGGATTCCTGATGCGACGTGGCACGTTGAACTACAGACGGCTCTCCGACGGCTGTTGTGTGTTTGCGTGGCCCGCAATTGCAGGCTCTGCGCCGGTTGCTCCAGGGGACGACTGCGGTGCAGCGAGACTGGCTTCTCGCGATGCCGGCAGCACCGCTAGACTCAGTGCCAGCTCCGTCAATCCAGATGCGTTGTTAATCCAATTGCGTCGTCCACATGCACACGTAACACATTCACTGTTTTATACTCAGTTGCGTGTCGCATTTCACTCGCGAATCCGAATAGTTAAAAATCACTTTCACTTAGTTGATTTCCCGGCCGATGCACCATATGTGGGGCGGCGGATGAAAGTTTGTAAAAATATTTGTAGACTGTAGAAACATTTCCCGGCCGATGCACCATATGTGGGGCGGCGGATGAATAAGTTTGTAACAATTAATTTGCTGTTGAATGCTTGCATATTGAATCAGTTTCTAGCTTTTAGAATGTTGTTAATGCTGTCTTTTGCCGTTCTCAACACTGGCTCTCTATTTACTCCGTGGCCCCCAGAAAGTGATTTAATAAAACTTGGAGCCAGTAAATAGATATCCTAGTGCCCACTTTACCTGAGAATGTTCTTATAGCTGCAGCTTATAGCTCTGAGGAATTAGGAGATTGTCCGGGATTTCTAATCAAAAACGGTTTTCCAAAATAGTTGAGTATATTCTGAAATTCACTGATAAAAACCACAAGTATCCCTACAACCTAACTAACAGAGCAGTTCAGAGTCTAATGCGCTGATGCAACTATAAATGTCCGAATTAAATGTTAAAAAGAATGCTCGCCATAATTTGATGAAAATATTTCATCAAACGCCACGCAAAATTTTTGGTAGAATGTCTGTCCCGCGACGGCACGTGAAAAATTACGACAATACGCAAACTGAAGCTAGATAATGAAAATCATTCCAGAATTAACACTTCACATGAAATGTTTTCATGGTTCCACATATCTCTAGTAACTTAATACGGCACCCGAGGCTGTTTGTAGCAGATACACTGATGCGACGCGACTACCGACACAGATGGCGTGTCATTCAGTGTCTGGAGAGAACTGGGGCCTTGCTTCCTCGCGCAGTGTTCTTATATATAAAGCCGCGGTGTGGACGGCTGAGGGAACGCCTGATCAAATCCGCTATCCCGACTAGCCGCTGGGCTAGTAACGCACCACTTCAAGTTACATAATAATTTATAGCTTCTTTGGCTGATGGCCGAAGAAGCTCTTAATTTAAACGTGCATTCAGCACGCAGGTAAGTATTGATAATAAAATTTCGACGTGGCTAAGTTAAATACTTTAGGCGAGAGAATTAATTTAATTGCCCTGCACGCACTAGATGAGCTCTGAACTAGCCCTGTTGAGATCCGCTATCGCTATAATTTTATAGGTATTAAAAAGAAACTTTACACATCTTCATAATCATAGCGGACCTCCAACCTATTTAAATCTAAACATCCTAGCCTTATTTACTAGCCTACTTAATCTATCTTGCTTCCTTCAGTTTTGAGATGAAAACCAGAAAATCATGAATTTCCACTAAAGTCTTAATTTGTGAAATCCAAAGTACTGTTTTTATTGAATCATTATGAAAGATGAATCTAAATATAAGTTTTGAAGTCTCTAGCTCTGTTCTGTTGCGCCAATGATTTTTCCAGAAAAACGTCCAAATCTCGGAAATGGCTGAAGTTATCGAACTGATATTTAACACACATTAATTTAATATTATTTCTGACATGCTAGAAAAGTTCTAGTTCATTTGCTTGATTTTTAAGGTATTGCGCAACATTTATGACGTCAGAGCTAGTTACAGCAGACTGGCTGGCACACAACGGAAACTGATGTGAATTTACTACAGCGTGGGTAGGCTGCTTCCCTACACATCGAGTCTTGGAGCTATGTTAAATTTTAACGATTTCAGCTGCTTCTCAACACCACTGACACTAACATTTATTTCATTCATCTTTTCAGTGGTATGAGTATTAAACTGGGACAGTTGTCCTACGTTTTCCATTATAAAGTAACATTTGAAAACTGAGTTAAGCATTTCAGCTTTTGCTATGCAACCGTCAATTTCAGTTCCTGTCTCATTCACTAGGGACTTTGGCGCCACTAACAGCCTTTACACACGATCAGAATATCTTTGCATTTTCTGAAATATTATTTGACAATATTCTGCTACGGTGGTCACTGAATGCATCACGCATTGCTCTCTTGACAGCCAAACGCATTTCATTCGGAATGGTGGGGCAATGACTTGTGCACGGCATGTTTTGCACACCACTGCCTGACCCCTCCTGCATGTTGTGGCCACATCCTCGACAGCGTCATACCATCTACTTTCCTCCTTCTGCCACATAGCATTTCAAAACAACCAGTCTTTTCGAAAGTTGTAGTAATTTTCTCCACACACTTAGCGGACGTCGGACCAATGCCTTTTTTTCATCCCCTTGAGTGTCCGGAACTTCTGTAGGGCTATTGGCGCACAGTCATCGTTCTTGTAAAATTGCTTTACCAGCAGCGCGCGATCCATAATGGACAGTCATGTTGGGCGTATTGGATGCATACAGCGGAACAGGCCTGTACTACGCGTCTATTGGTGGGCATATTCTTACTCATGCAACACCATCTGTTGGTCAGATTTTCGTTAATTGTTTTTCCACGACGTTTCTCCCTGTGACAATAATATGCTGTTCAAATCTGACATCATTCTGACCAGCGGTTCTCTTTCTACAGCGTTTTGAAATTGGAATTTTAATTAGGGACACCCTGTACATAGCGGAGCATTTCTGCATGTAAGTATTAGAATACTAAGTTTCAAATACAATAAAAATTATTCCCACTGATGGTTATTTATAAAGCTAATGGAGATGGCGTGGATCGTGCTAAGACATTGACGGTGACGGTGGCTGTTCCGGTAACGTTGGCGATAACGATAATGACACATGCAGCAGCTCAGTCATGTTCTGTTCCCAGAATAGGCTCTGTGAGTAGCAAGGATGGAGAGATGAGCCCTAATATGGATAAATGTGTCTATAGCTCTGCGAGTGGGAGAATGGTGTTGGACTGGGAAACGGGATGCATAAATGGAAAACTTGTCACTGTTATTGTCTTTTATGTATTTTTTCGGCAACACCATATCGGTTTCAGTCTCTCCTAGCTCTATCTAGTTGGATACGAGCAATTAATGCCGATGCATTAGGAACAATGTAATCTCTCAAAAATTACTGTGTTAAAGAACCAGTGTAAATGCGCTTGGTCTTCGACTGTTCGACCGTTAGACACAAGAATGTGTCAATAGAAAATACTGTAACTAAGATAATGCGTCTCCATTAAATGTCTGTGCACCACCGAAGACGTCCTAAGAGAGCCAGAAACCGGTGTGGTGTTACTGAACAAACAAACCAGCGGTAGAAAAAGTGACTGGTTCGGCACAAGTCGCTGTCGATATCAACGCCTGACATCGGTAACAAAGGTCGTGAGATACCTCCTAATATCGTGTCTGACCTCCTTTTGCTCGACAAAGCGCAGCGAATCCACGTGGCATGGACAGCTTTTTGGAAGTCCCCCGTAGAAATTTTCAGCCATGCAGCCTCCACAGCCATCCATAACTGCGAAGATGTTGCCGGTCCAGGATTTTCTGCAAATTGACATCTCGAATTAAGTCCCATAAATGTTCGATAGGGTTCATGTAGGGTGATCTGGGTGACCAATCATTCGCTCGAACTGTCCAGAATATTCCTCAAACAAATCGCGAACAATTGCTCCTGGTGGTACGACGCACTGACTTATAAAATAGGTTTGGCTCCACGTGATCTGCAAGTAGGAGAACATAACCGTTTCCGGTCAATGATCGGTTCAGTTTGACCAGAGAACCCAGTCTTGGACCAGAGAACCCAGTCTATTCCATGTAAACACAGCTCGCAGCATCGTGGAACCACCACCAGCTTGCACAGTGCTTTGTTGACAATTTGGGTCTGTGATTTCGTGGAGTCTGCGCCACACCCGAACGCTGACATTTGCTGCTTTTTTTTTTGGTCATCAGTCTACTGACTGGCTTGATGCGGTCCGCCACGAATTCCTTTCCTGTGCTAACCTCTTCATCTCAGAGTAGCACTTGTAACCTACGTCCTCAATTGTTTGCTTGACGTATTCCAATCTCTGTCTTCCTCTACAGTTTTTGCCCTCTACAGCTCCCTCTAGTACCATGGAAGTCATTCCTCATGTCTTAGCAGATGTCCTATCATCCTGTCCCTTCTCCTTATAAGTGTTTTCCACATATTCCTTTCCTCTCCGATTCTGCGTAGAACCTCCTCATTCCTTACCTTATCAGTCCACCTAATTTTCAACATTCGTCTATAGCACCACATCTGAAATGCTTCGATTCTCTTCTGTTCCGGTTTTCCCACAGTCCACGTTTCACTACCATACAATGCTGTACTCCAGACGTATATCCTCAGAAATTTCTTCCTCAAATTAAGGCCGGTATTTGATATTAGTAGACTTCTCTTGGCCAGAAATGCCTTTTTTGCCATAGCGAGTCTGCTTTTGATGTCCTCCTTGCTCCGTCCGTCATTGGTTGTTTTACTGCCTAGGTAGCAGAATTCCTTAACTTCATTGACTTCGTGACCATCAATCCTGATGTTAAGTTTCTCGCTGTTCTCATTTCTACTACTTCTCATTACTTTCGTCTTTCTCCGATTTACTCTCAAACCATACTGTGTACTCATTAGACTGTTCATTCCGTTCAGCAGATCATTTAATTCTTCTTCACTTTCACTCAGGATAGCAATGTCATCAGCGAGTCGTATCATTGATATCCTTTCACCTTGTATTTTAATTCCACTCCTGAACCTTTCTTTTATTTCCGTCATTGATTCCTCGATGTACAGATTGAAGAGTAGGGGCGAAAGGCTGCAGCCTTGTCTTACAAAATGGCTCTGAGCACTATGGGACTCAACTGCTGAGGTCATTAGTCCCCTAGAACTTAGAACTAGTTAAACCTAACTAACCTAAGGACATCACACACATCCATGCCCGAGGCAGGATTCGAACCTGCGACCGTAGCGGTCTTGCGGTTCCAGACTGCACAGCCTTTAACCGCACGGCCACTTCGGCCGGCCCTTGTCTTACACCCTTCTTAATACGAGCACTTCGTTCTTGATCGTACACTCTTATTATTCCCTCTTGGTTGTTGCTCCTACTATCTGAAATTGGGACTCATCTGAACAGATCACTGTCTTCTAGTCGTCTATAGTCTAACCGATATGGTCAGAAAGAAGGGCTGCAGGCGATGTCGTGCTGTTAGCAAAGCCACTCGCGTCGGTCGTCTGCTGCCCAGTAACACCAAATTTCGCCTCACTGCCCTATCGGAGACGTGCGTCGTATGTTCTACATTGATTTCTACGGTTATTTCACACAGTGTTGCTTGTCTGTTAGCACTAACAACGCTACGCAAACACTACTGCTCTCGGCCGTTAAGTGAAGGCTGTCGGCCACTGCGTTGTCCGTGGTGAGAGGTAATGGGTGGACTGTGGTATTCTCGGCACCCTCTTGACATTGTGGATCTCGGAATACTGAATTCCCTAACGATTCGCGGAGTGGAATGTTCCCTGCGTCAACTCCGACTACCATTCCGCGTTCAGAATCTCTTAATTCCAGTCGTGCTGCAATAATCAGTAGGAAACCTTTTCAAATCAACCCCCTGAGTGCAAGTGACAGCTCCGTCAGCACACTGCCCTTTTATACCTCGTGTACGCGATGTTACCGCCATCTGTATAAGTGTATATTACTATCGCATTACCTTTGTCACCTCAGTGTATAGACGTAAATATGCTTCACAGCTTTCGTAGGTCATTTACTTTACCGTATATACACAAAAAGGAAGACTCAGTTGTACACTAGGTTTTCATAATTTTTTCTGGTTCTGTTTTTGCAGATGTAAGTTAACAATATTCCCATCGTACGATTCTGAGGGTTCGGGAGGGTTCCATTGGTTGTATGGCAAATCCCAGAAATAAAAATTCTTTCCCAACTGGGACTCCTTTTTCCTCATTTTTACATCACTGCTATTTGCTAAAAATACAATGACTGCACGGTGGTTCGTAACTAGAAAAAACCTCGAGAATGGAAAGTATTTTTAAAAAAGTGAGTCGCTAGTGATCATTCATTCAGTTGAATGCAGACTTCTCTACACTTTGAAGGT
The DNA here is from genome assembly GCF_021461385.2 of Schistocerca piceifrons. Classification (NCBI taxonomy): domain Eukaryota; kingdom Metazoa; phylum Arthropoda; class Insecta; order Orthoptera; family Acrididae; genus Schistocerca; species Schistocerca piceifrons. Next base: position 897,408,329 of record NC_060140.1, on the reverse strand, counting down.
TTTGGGATAATAAAATGCCACAGTTACTGTGGCAGTGTTGTGTCACCATTTCTGATACAACTCAATGAGCACCGGCCCATAACAGCAATGTGTACAAGAACTTGCAATTAAACTCGTAAATTTCACTGGAACTATATGCGTCAGTCTGTCTATTAACAACTGCTTGATCACTGAAACTACTTCAAATTTTCATTTTTTCGACAGTCATAGTACGAACTGAATCTAGTGTTTCATTCTTCTTACGACGCCACATCTTCTTTCGTTTCCACTCGTTTTCCTTGGCCAATGATGTGACTAACATTTCCGTCCCTCTATCCCATCCACAATAGTATAGAGACCTCCTAATGTTATTCGCACGTTGTGGGTGGCATGCATGATGTTTCCAGCTTCTAGTACTGTGCCGTTGGCTACAAAAGGTGTATGTAACGATATCCATATAGTTACGAGGATATGGTCTTCGCAACTAATATCATGCACCCTGTGTAATTAGAAATGCCATAACGTCGGTGCCTCGGTATTATCATCACTCCCCCAGTGCACGACTGGTCGATAGTGCAACGCACGTCTGACCTGTATTTCACTATAACCGTTCTGACAGAAAATCATCTGACTACTTCAACTGGCAAACTCTCAGGGTCTCAGATGACGTGGATGTCTTTTTTCCTTACTCGGGTAGTATTTCCAACGTTATTGCTCTGTTTTAAGGAAATAGAACGTGAAATGTGTTTTTCTACTACCCTCTAAAATTAGAGTCCCTTTAGGTTCGATAAAGGATGATCATGGTTTGCATAAGGCGAGTGTCTACCGTATTGCTTGCAGTTACGGCATATCATATGAGGACCGACGTATGGAGCATAAGCTTCACACGCCTACAACAGCCGAAATAATCTGCTATTGCAGAACGTTTTCGTGGCACCCCTCATCCTATGGAAAACAACATCACGCACATTTGTGTGGTAAAGTAAATAAATAAATAAATAAATATGAGAAAAATTTAAGAGGGTAATGCAATTGCGTTATTAGAAATGTTCTGTGCTTGTACGAATTTTTAGGCTATCGGACTTCTTCTCTCACATTGCAGTTGTAGATGCAGGCAGCTGACTTCACGTTCACCAGCGTGTCTCATACATAAGAAAATCCTCCTTACTTGATTTCACTTCACTTGAATAAAAAGAAAACTTTATACTGGTATCGAATTTCCTCTTATTCCGAAACATGTATGATACAAAACAATCGTATCCCGTCATCCTCAGAACGGCACATCTTAACAGAACTTCTGCATACGAGAGATTGAGAAACAAAATCATGTACAAAAAAATGAATGATCGTTTTTCTTCATTTGTCTGCGTCTTACCTCGCTTTCATAATTAACGTCTTTGCCAACGCCTATGGCCGATCGGTGTTTCATTTTTTATTTTTAATAAATTTTAACTTTACGATGTCCTGGGGGTCTTTCATTATGTACCTACACAAATTCTAGCATGGGATAGTGTTATTAAGGAAGCGGCTGAAAATAAATTAGTGAGTAACCTTATGAGTAGAGAAGGTGGATTTTGTTGAAATTCTGCATGGAATCCTGCTATGTCCGTCGTCAAACAACAGAGGGACAAACTTAAGTGTAATTCACCCGTTGGTAATATATTTTCATTATCGATAACTTCTGATGTCGGTCACCTTTGGTTGTGTGATGGCGCTAGTGTTTAATGTGTATGTGTGTGTTTGTGTGTGTGTGTGTGTGTGTGTGTGTGTGTTATCTTTTCAGACTTACTCTGCAAAGAGAGTTTTTAAATACCCCTGCATAGCACTTACTAGCTGAAATTATTCTGCCTTGAAAATGACAGGGTGTGCACCTGTCGGAACAGCAGCGCCAACCGGCTGTATTTTCATCAGTTATTTGAACAGCACCGTACCGATTGAAAACTTTGCCTAACCACGGCAGTTGTTACTCTGTGGCATTCTGTAACCTACGACATAGCATTTATATTTGCACCAGAAGATGCAACTCAAAAGTTGCGAAACCGGTTGTGTGGGTTAATAAGTCACCTGAACAAATACGGCTACAGCGGACCATTGGACATTACATTCGGTTTTATTTTAATAGCTTTAATACATGTATTTTAAAAAACTTCTAGCTGTATGAATTGTCAAGCAATCATGTTTTCTTTTCGCTTTGGGATCGGTGACTGAAGAAAATTTATGGGGCTGTACCCAATTAGACAGAAAATCTTTTTTGGCTCTTAAATACAGGGTGATTCAAAAAGAATACCACAACTTTAGGAATTTAAAACTCTGCAACGTCAAAAGGCAGAGCTAAGCACTATCTGTCGGCGAATTAAGGGAGCTATAAAGTTTCATTTAGTTGTACATTTGTTCGTCATTTCAGCCAATAAAGTTTTTGGTCCCTTTTTCTTCGAAGGTGCTACTGTAACTGGACTACAGTATCTGGAGATGTTAGAGAAGTGGCTGTTCCCTCAGCTCGAACAAGAAGCACAACAATTCATATTTCAGCAGGATGGAGCGCCACCACATTGGCACTTATCTGTCCGTAACTACCTGAACGTCAACTACCCGAGGCGATGGATCGGGCGCCAGGCAGCCCGTGACAGAGCACTTCATCACTGGCCTCCAAGAAGCCCTGATCTTACCCCCTGCGATTTTTTCTTATGGGGGTATGTTAAGGATATGGTGTTTCGGCCACCTCTCCCAGCCACCATTGATGATTTGAAACGAGAAATAACAGCAGCTATCCAAACTGTTACGCCTCATATGCTACAGAGAGTGTGGAACGAGTTGGAGTATCGGGTTGATATTGCTCGTGTGTCTGGAGGGGGCCATATTGAACATCTCTGAACTTGTTTTTGAGTGGAAAAAAACCTTTTTAAATACTCTTTGTAATGATGTATAACAGAAGGTTATATTATGTTTCTTTCATTAAATACACATTTTTAAAGTTGTGGTATTCTTTTTGAATCACCCTGTACATCGATACATGAGCATAACTTTATTTATTCCAAAAATCATACACAACGCAGGACGGAATCACACTTTCCATCCATTTTCTATAGCGGGGTGTTCGAGATCCAACCCATTAGAGAAACGCGGATCTTTTCAGTCAAATACCAGGCGATTGGCACTGGGCAAAGATATACCCAACTGGGAATGAATGAGAGGGGATTGCCAGTTCTGTAATTTTCCCTACAATCAAGGGAAACCACCATGAAACCTTGACCAGAACTGGGGATTTTAATGATGTTGAATTTATTTTCGAAACACTGCTGTGCAATTCCAAAATGAGTATATATAGGGAGAGAGAGTTTGTCCCTTGTTGTTTGTCTATGCATCCAAAGACATCAGGAAAACAGACTTCTCTTGCCCCCGTCGGAGGTTCGAGTCCTCCCTCGGGCATGGGTGTGTGTGTTGTCCTTAACGTAAGTTAGTTTAAGTTAGATTAAGTAGTGTGTAAGCATAGGGATCGATGACCTGAGCAGTTTGGTCCCCTAGGATCTTACCACAGATTTCAATATCAATAATAGACAAATTCTTAGGACCCATTGAAAGACACAACAGTATCACTGGAAAAATAGCAGAAGGCACTATTTAGAGAAGACCGAGAATATCATACGTGCAGCAGCTAATGAGTGCTGGTGTGCTACGTATGCGGAAATGAAGAACGCAGAAGAAGAATGGAACGGTGGATTTCTGCAATCCAACCTCAATACTGAAGGCTAAATAAGAAAAGCAGAAGAAGAAGAAGAAGAGAGAGAGAGACAGGAAGAGAAAGAGGGAGCTTGCGAACTGCGTGCTAGTAAAGCGTATGATGTGATATGGCACAAAGACATCAAATATTTACGTAATCTGTAATTCTGTAATCACGTGATTTTTCACACCGTATTTACACTATACCCTCCACTTTAGATAAGATGAAATAAGCATAGAATGTGTGCAAAGAAGTGACGAGTACAAAGACCATGTAATGATGTTGCCAACAGTGGTGAATTATAGGCATCTGCAATGTGTGTATTTGTGTGTGAGTGATGTATTTTAGTGTCAACATAAAAAAGGTATGTACAGTTTATTCTGTTGGCAGTATAGTCGTATAAAAATATACTGTTGAAGATTGTTAAAATTCAGCGTAATGATTAAGTGTGAAATGAATAGATTCTAGAAAGGGTAGTGAACCAAAGACTTCTACTGACACTCCTTACCAGAAGAAAGGAAAAGTTCGAGGGGCATGAACTAATGGACAGACAAAGGAAAGAGTGCAGTAAACAAACTACTGAGTGTCTTGACTTATTAATGTGTGTAGACACGATTAGATTGGTATAAAATAAAAAGAGACTGAGCACAGTTTCAAAATAACGGAAAAGTGATGGTATAAAAAAGATCTAAACTCATAGCATTAATATTAAAAACATTTTGGAGATAAGAAAAAAGAATACAGAAAATGCTTTAGCATAAGGTAGAAGAGATAGGTGTCTATGTAGCCACGGGAAAGACTTAAAATTAGCAGAAACTGTGTGTGGTAAAACTAAAATGACCAAGAAACAGTAAAAATAATTTTGAATTTTTAAGTACAACGAAGCAATACTTGCATATAACGTTAATTTTTTAATAAAAGAATAGGAATCTTACAGCAGTTTAAATCTTGCAGACGCAATTTGCAATTTGAGTAGAAACATTCACTTGTCGTTGTTCTCCCTGCAGTTTCAAGAAACGTGTAAAAAGGAAAACTTGGCTACGGTTATTAAACTGTGCACCGACGCCAAGAAGTAGCTCTTTTTGTTTCGCAGCGAGCACTTAAGAGAAGCGGGCGATTTGGAAGTAATATTGCGCTAGCTCGTAAGCATCTGTCGCGGCCTTTACAGCGCGAAATAAAAGACAAACTGCTGCCGGAACGAGCGCGCAAACTGCCGCGGCACGTGACGGCCTTAAAACAAATAACGGCTCCAACTGTCTGGCGGGGAAGGCCGCCATGTTGGGGGAAAAGGGACCGCTTCGCTGGTAAGCGAGCTCAAGCCGGCCATTGGTGATCTGCGACTCATTTCTGTAAAATAAATACAGACAGACGTACTTATTTTGTAGGGAGAGCGCCTATAATGCAGCTCTGTTGTTTCAACGAATTTCAGAAGCAATGGTAGCCCTAGAGGCCTATGACGTAATTCTTTTTATCTCACTATTCATTCAAAGATCGACGGCAAGGACTCAATGGATATGTAATAAAACTCCTGGTTTCTTTAACCGAAATTTCTTTATGGTGTAATTCAATATGCGCTTTCGACTACATAAAAAATTTCCTCGAAATTTTATGTCTTTTTTTAAAAAAATATTTTTTTATACTTGCTCAATTAATTGTCACCATGTGATTAAAATTTTCGCCATGTGTTTTCATTCACACACATCAACCAATCCCACCAGGCTTGATGTGAAAGCACTGCATCATTTTTCTTCATATTTTTTAAGACATCCTTTTAAAGTTCTCGCGCCATTTGAGTGGCCGCAGGAAGTAGTACGCATTATTTAAGAGATGAATACTGAAATATCAATTTCTTGTTATTTCCCTCACAAAATTTTATTCGAAATACAAGTTTCGCAAATGAAGTGCTATAGTTTGATATACATAACAGTACCACTCCGCCTTGCTGGGTTTGCCCGCATCTCGTGGTCGTGCGGTAGCGTTCTCGCTTCCCACGCCCGGGTTCCCGGGTTCGCTTCCCGGCGGGGTCAGGGATTTTCTCTGCCTCGTGATGACTGGGTGTTGTGTGCTGTCCTTAGGTTAGTTAGATTTAAGTAGTTCTTAGTTCTAGGGGACTGATGACCATCGATGTTAAGTCCCATAGTGCTCAGAGCCATTTGAACCATTTGAACCTTGCGGGGTAGCCGCGTGGTCTAAGGTGTCTTTTCACGGTCCGCGCGGCTCCACCTGTCGCAGGTTCGGGTCCTCTCTCGGGCATGTGTGTGTGTGTGTGTGTGTCTGTGTGTGTGTGTTGTCCTTAGCGTAAGTTAGTTAAGTTAGGTTAAGTAGTGCATAAGCTTAGGGACAATGACCTCAGCAATTTGATCCCATAAGACATTACCACAAATTTCCAAAGTAGCAGTCCATTCAGTTTTTACTTCCCAGTTTCAGGTTAAATTTTTTGCACTGCATTACATACATGAACCTAATTCAATCAGTTAATAAAATATGTGGTTTAATAGCAGACAGAAACAGCATTGCGTGAGGGACTCGCAATGCACTGAACAATCGCCTTAAGTTTAAATGAACAGTACGTATAAATTACAAACTGAATTAGAAGATTCATCATTATGACACATCGCTCGTTTGGCGGTGTTACAATGGCACCATAAGACACTATGTTAAGAACTATCTCAGCTAAAGGGTGGAAACGTGTAAGAGTTACAGGTAGGAACAACAAGTGTGGCGTGAGTGTCATTTGTGTAAATAACAGTGTTGAGGCGACACTAATTGCAGCCTTATTTGAACTACTTATTCCACACACAGGTGTTACACGTTTTCGGTTTGAACTATAGATCAGGGTATCAGGCTAGACCACGACACGGCAAACTTCACGCGGGCGAGTAGTGTTTGCCAAATCGGTGGAATTTGGAAATTTGTGGTAAGGCCCAGATCACGTAAGAAGGTAAGGTATTATGAGACTAAACTGCTGAGGTCATCGGTTCCTAAGCTTACACACTGCTTAATCTAACTTCAACTAACTTATGCTAAGGACAACACATACACCCTTAAAACTGGTGGTTTCTACCCTCCTTTTAGCGGCGAAATATGGCTTCTAGTGGATGGTGGATTTTATAGTGGTTTAGAAGAATTTAGTTTCAGTTCTGAAAATACGCTCTCAGTCACTAAGCTATTTATGTTTCGAAATACGTTATTTCTACTTTATTTGATTTCAGGAGTATTTAACTTTTACCGCGAAGACAACACTGATGCAATACAATCTCACACCAAACGAACCATCAGACTCAATAGACTATAAGCGGGGATTCCCTGTAGAATGAACAGTATTTAGTAGCACTTAATTACAGTTCATTTTCGAGCGAAGGCGGCTTGCGCAGGTGCAGGGAGTGCAACAACCGGTAAGGTAGCGAAGAGCAAATTTTATGGTACAGTTTCAAGGAGTCAGTATGGAGATTTGAAGACTCATGGGATATGTTCTGACCTTGACTTGCGCATTTATTTATTGTATGTTCATTTAATGACTGTGAATATTTTATTACTTAACAATAAAGGAGACTAATTACTAACATAATTGTTTCAAAAAGTTCTAGTGAAAATTTTAGCGATTATGAGAGTAGGGGCACTTTTGTTTGTAGTTTTCTGGTGGTTTTTGCCCTTGAAACTGGTGGGAAGCTCACTTTAACTGTTGGCAACACTGCGGGAGAGCGTGCAGGCCCGCGTGCGAGCCAAAGAATAGCCTGTATCGTCTTTTCTCGTTCCTCCTCGTTAGTACTCGGCACAGCGCGACATTTCATTTAGCATTGCGGTGTGGCACTTTTCAGTCGGCACAAATCCCATCAGTTCGGTGTCAGCGCTACGTATTTACCCTTCGCTAGAAGGCAGTTCACAGGTCTAATGAACATTTGCACAAATAGATGCACTCTAGCGATCTGTGGTCACAAGCCATTAAAAATGAATGGGAATGACTGGAAAGAGGGACGATAATTCTTAATAGCTATTAAATAGTTGAAAACCGGTCTCCACTTATGCAATGTTATTATATACAGCTGCGAAAGACGAATTTTACTTCAACTACTATTGCACAAAGGGCAATACAAAATAAACTGCTGATTTCTGTTCCTGTTCCGTCCTTCTTCTGCGTGAATCCCGCAGGCTCTACAGCTCCTTCCTCCGCACTCGTGAGCGGGATACTCTCACCCGCCACCGGCAATCACAGCGACATATCCGGAACCTCCTTACAGCAAAGAAACGCCGGGACTGGCGTCAGACATGCAGATGCCTCAACTCCACACTCCCTGTCAACTCCTCCAAGTAATGGTCAGCCTTCCACCGCCTTACTGGTAGCCATCCCACCCCCGCATTACCCCATCATCCATGACGATCGACCCTTTCCTGACAACCTCAGTAAGGCTAACCATTTTGCTTCCCACCTATCCGAGGTCTTCTCCATTCCTGACGATCCCCATTTTGATTACTCCCTCTTCCCCACCGTCCTTGACCGCACTGACACCTCTGTCCCCCCGCTCGCCCCTAGCTTCCAGTTCTTGGATCGATTACCCCCCTCCAACATCAACACTCCCATCACCATGCAAGACATCACACTCGTCCTCTGCTCCAAACGCGACACCGCCCCTGGTCATGATGGCGTCACCTACCGTCACCTCAAGGAATCCCCTCCATCCTTCCTGTCTGTCCTTGCTACCCTGTACAATGTCCTCCTCTCCACTGGATTTTACCCTGACCTGTGGAAGACTTCCCGTGTCCTACTGTTCCCTAAGCCTAACAAACCCCCCTCTGCTACCTCTTCCTATCGTCCCAACTGCCTCACCTCAGTGTTCAGTAAGGTCTTTGAGGCCATCCTCTCTCGCCGTATCCACCGCCACCTTAACCAGCACTGCCTCCTTCCTCTTACCCAATGTGGCTTCCGGCCTTCCTTCTCTGCCGACGACCAGCTCCTTAACCTTACCCATCTTCTTTCCCTCCAACTGAACTCCCGTCGCTCTGCTATCTTTGTTTCCCTTGATCTCCAGAACGCCTATGACCGTGTCTGGCATCCCGGGCTCCTTTTCAAACTCCAGACCTTTGCTCTCCCCATCAACTTCGTCCGTCTCGTTGCTTCCTTCCTCTCCCATCGTCCCTCCTATGTGACTATCCACAATTCCAACTCCCATACTTTCTACCCCTCTGCCGGCGTGCCCCAAGGTTCTGTCCTTTCCCCTCTCCTCTATCTCCTGTACACTGCTGATATGCCCAAACCTCCCCCTCCTGTTCATCTTCTCCAGTTTGCTGATGACACTGCCTTCCTAGCCCTTTATCCTACCCTTCAACGGTCCCAACGTACCCTCCAAACCCACCTTGACCAATTCACCGCTTGGTGCAACCAGTGGTTCCTCCGTGTTAATCCCTCCAAGACCCAGGCGTTCATCATAGACCACACCACCCGCAACTTCCGCCTCCATGATTTCTACCTCACCATGGCCGTCCTATCCACCTCACTCCTACCCTCAAATACCTTGGCCTCACACTCGACTGCCACCTCACCTGGACTCCCCATCTCCTTACCATCCAAAACAAAGCTCACAACCGCCTCCGCCTCCTGAAACTCCTGTCCGGCCGGACGTGGGGTCTGCATCCTTCCACCATCCTACACACCTACAAATCCATGATCTGCCCCATCCTTTGTTATGCCAGCATCGCTTGGATTTCCGCCCCTCCCCGCTTCTATAAAGCCCTCCAAATCCTCGAATGCCATGCACTCCGCCTTGCCTTCCGCATCCGCCTTCCGTCCCCCACGCGCATCCTCTATGACCTCATCCCCTTCCCCCACCTTCTCCTTTTCCTTGAACACATCCGCACACTATATATTGTCCGCCGCCTTGATCCCCCTCACCCCCTGGTGTCTCCCTTCCTCTCTACTCCCAACCAGTTGCCGCGCCTTTACCGTTGTGTCCCTCCCTCACTCCATCTCCACACCCTCCATCTCCTTTCCCACCACAACTTCCGCCGTCTACCCCTCCCGGATGATGAGCTTCGCCCTGACATCTACCCTTCCTACCAACTCTAACCCCCTCTTCCTGCCTCCTCCTCAGGGCTCCCTCTCCTCCCTCTCCCTCCTTCTGAGCGGATTTCCCCTCCTACTCCCCCTCCATCTCTTGTGTCTTCTTTCAGTGTCTCTGCGCTCCCTCCTGCCCTGTCTTCCCTTTTCCTCTCCCGCCCCATGTGTCTCCTGCCTCTTCGTGAACCCACGGTTGCCCCTCCTCTCTTCATCCCGCCGCTTCCCCAGCTGCCCCATGCTCTCCCCTCCTTTTCCATCCTCTCTGACCTTTCCCTCGGCAGGTCCCACCTGGTAGTTTTATTCTTCGTCATGTGTGCTCCAAGTGGGTTTTAAGTGTGTTGTTTCGGAGTGGCCAACTTTTCATCTGTGCATGCGCATCCAGTGTCTTATCTGTGTTTTAAGAATCGCCAACTGTGTTTTTTAACTTTCTGGCGACTTTTTTAACTGTCCCCAATGAACGTCTACATGTCAGTGTATTTTTACCTCCATTTTCTCCCCTTACTCTGTTTTATGTTCACCCTTTTTCATCTCCTTATGTATGTATTATTTTATTCCTGTTTTAGTTGTCGTGTCACTCGGCTGAAGAGCGGCGATTGTGCTGCTGACAGCCCTCCCCTGCCCATATGGGGCAGGGGAATGAAATCACAATAAAGAAAAAAAAATCTGTTCCTGTTGCTTATCATCGCCAACAGATGGCAATGTTCATAGTCCTATTAATGTACCATAGATGGTGTAAGACTCAGCAGTTAATTATTTTCCATATCTAAACTGGTCTAGATGCTTGTCAAGTGTCACAATGTTTTTTCCGTGTCTAAAATGTCTGCAAAATATGCCAGCAACATAAAAAAATTCCTTCCTGACATCAAGTATTACAGTGTTATTTTAAACACACACACACACAGCAAACTGGTGCCAAAAATATTATTTTGAACTCTAAATTAAGCACCCCAATGGGATTTCCATGCGTAAATAGTTACAAATAACTTGATGAACAGACAGATGACATTTCGAAACAGGTCTCAATGATCGACATATCAAAACTAACCTGACCAGCCTTATTACTGCAGAAAACACATGGTAGCTAAATCATTATGCTAATCAGGCAAATACATAAATGAACAGAAGGTCTGAATTACTGGCATCTACTGGTAGAATTTATTTAATTCCATTATCTAGCCTGTTCGTGGTACATAACACAAGGCAACCTCAAATTAAATATTTCCAAATCTAAATTATTCGGTGGTGCTTATTGGGTGTTGTTGCGGTATTTCTAGGTCTGAAATACGTAAAGCGTGTCGTCATTTCAACCTGAGGAAATATTGTTGGTTGTTCGTAGAATGTACTGTCGTCACCTATCGTTTCCGCAAGTTTTTCATTAATGCTTCACCCCAGCAAGCACCATTTTAGGTCGGGAGGGGGTGAGAGTTTGGGGGAAGTAAAGATAATGCATCAGGTTTAACGCTAGAAAATATAATGGATGCTGTTAACAGCCTAATATTGCGTTTTATTTTCATTTAAATTAGGCGTAGTAGAGGTTAACTACAGAATGAACTTTTGACGAAGTATGTGATATTTATCAATTGGAACTATGGTATCAAGGCTCTCTAAAACTGTGTTTTCTATAATCAGCTGCTAAATAACACCAAAATCTAATTATAAAATACGCAACGGGAAGATACCATACTTACACACATCACAGCGAAAAGACAAACAAACTGACAGGACGCCATTTTAGGAAGGAAGACAGTACGTGTTTAGACAATATTATTATGATGTATTACTTAAATTGCATATTTTTGCAATACTCAGTACGAATTTCTGTTGCTGCTTCTGTCCAGGGACATTTGTAGAAGGCAGCAGGTGTGTGAACAGACTTAGAAATTGCGTATTGTGCTTTGATGCAGCAAAGTACAACTAGGCCACTCACATGCTCTGAATTTACAGTACAGATGTTGACAGACGCGCGTCATCTGTAGCGGCACAGAGGGGGCTGGGGGGGTGGGTGGGGGAGGGGATACTGAGGACGCTTGTTGCTTAAACATTGACGCTTGTTTCCATTAGGTTGCGAAAGTTAATTAGCTTCAAAACATCAGCGTTCTCTGACGTATTGTTCTGGCACAACAAACAAACACGCACACACACACACACACACACACACACACTTTCGGTTCACACACACACACTTCCGGTTGGTGTAAGATTCTTGAAGTTACCGTACTTTCGCCATTCTACTGAATTCTTCGTGTTGTCCCCATGGGCCGTTTGTAAAGGTTGATTAGCACAGTGAGTGAGATGCTGACCTCCAGAAAATGTAAAAAGGTTAGAATTATCCGTCAGATCCTACGCATAGGATTTTGCAGTAAGACTCATTAAACTATTACAGACTGCTGTAGAACGACAGTTGTTTATTATTAAATAATGTATATTTTTACCATACTCCAGTTTGTATTATTTAATAATCTTTGACTGTTTAGTACGAATTATTTAAGAGATATGCTCCTATTGGCTTTTTAAATATTTGTATTTCAGTTATCTATGTAAACTCTTTGGGCATTTTGTTATACAGTTTTATTCCCTTGTATGAAACTGTGTGCAGTGTTTCCCGTTTCTTATTCTTCGGAAATATAAATTTAACTCTGGCTCACGTTCCATGATCATGAATGCCGTCGTTATTGAGATAATTGCTGATGTTCTTCTTGATGGGCATAACACATTGGTAGAAGTACTTAAACGATGCAGTCAGAATCCTCATCTGTTCAAACAGATAATTATGGGAGTTCGCTTGCTGCTTTAGTTATTTCAATCACCCTTTTCTGTAGTTTGAAGACTAGGTCAATGTTTTGGGTGTAAGACCAAAAGAATGATTCCTTAACTAAAGACGGAATGTATATAAGAATAGTATGTTACCGTAAGGCATTATCTGTGACACATAGATTACAGGATTCTAAGGGCACAGTATGCTGATGACATTTTCCTTGCTTGTGTAGTTGTGTGTTAATTTCACTTCAGGTGATAGACTACATTAATTCCTAAAGTTTGTGGTTGTTTTACAATCCAGGAGATTTTCATACACATTTACATATATCTCAAGTGTAGTCAACAATACACAGTTACAACCATACATATCAGGAACGACTCGAAACCGTTATTGCGGGGGATAATAGTTTTCAAGATATTGCTGCCCGTCGTACCGCTGTCTTCAAAAATAACAACAGAATGAGAACCTGCGCCCACCATATTTCACAGTACAAAAGACTGATAACTCGACAGACTTTTAAAATTACCGCTGAAACAGAAAATATATTATTTCTTTCCAACACACATCACTGACTAAAAAATTATTTTTTTCCAAGTCAGCGTAATTTGAAACTAACACCGCTACAGAAAAGTACAGTTCAAAATGTGCAAACTATGTATCACTTTAGTCATAACCATTTGAAATGAGCGAAAGCATAAAACTAACAATGTTATATATTTAAAATATTAACTATCGCCATACGCCATCCCAGCCATTATCATTACTACACAAGTCAAACTCGGTGGCCAATATCGCAAATTCGTCTTGACCTCTTACATGAGTGAACAGAAATATATGACTGTGGCGTTTGACGCAGTGTTTGAGTAGATCCTACAATTGAATTAATGCTGCTATTGAATGGCCTGTTCTTTGGTAGTCTCGGCGTTGTACACTTCTGCTTTTAAACTACTTTATGGTTACGAACGCAGTAGACCTGGTCATTGATGATGTCACTACGGTAGAATAGTCGGACGACGGTATTACAAAGACAGCAATAGGAGGATGAATAAAAATTTTTGTTAACCGCTTGCAGATTTCGATGTGTTTCCCACATCAGATTTTTCTTCTTCTTTTTTTTTTTTTTTACTTAGTAGTTACTAGATAGAGTGTGACATTGGCAGGTAAGCTGGTAGTTACTGCAGACTGACCCTCAAGCAGGATTCAAAACAGGCAACCAGTCAGAAAACTGTTTGGTTGCTCTTAGTATCACAGGGCAGACACTGGTGTGAGAATAATGTGGAGAAACCCACTGGATGCGCATTTGACGAGGGAATAACTACTACAACACAAACGGATAATGTCGCATTGTTACCGCTGTTAATAAAGCCATTAAATAATTATGTAAGCGTGACTCATGAATTTGGCTTGATTTTTGAATATCAAAACAGATCCGAATGAATATCAGTTAGATGCATTTAAAGTATTGTTGCCCTCTACTTATTGTCTTGTTGCTCTCTGCAGATTTATTTAACGATAACGGCTACTGATGAGTACTGAAAAGTGAGTAGATGATTTCAGAAAACAGGCAGGAGTTTAAAATTATGCATATAGTTCAATATCATAACTTACAGAAAAGTCTACGGGAACCTTTACACAGGGGCGGATGTCACATAATTGATTGTAATGATGATGATGATTAACACTGCTTCAGCGCGGCTGGTTAATGCATGTACGAGTGTATTTTACATAAAACGTGTTTTAATTTCAATCTCACAGCTTTAAAAAATACTTTCATCAGTGCAGCTGCATTGCACGACAGCAGTATTTCGTATTGTGCTCATAGTAATTTTTGCGCATGCGTGTACAAATTTGTGAGCTGATACGAATGTGTGGGTGAATTTTTCGCTTTCAGTTCGGCTTTTAGGTTTCTGATTATCCTGCATGGTTCTGATACTGCATTGCACCGCGTAGAATCACCGTTTCAACATAAAGGGTTTGTCGAAAAAATGTATGCACCGAAATTATATAAGACTTTTTTAAAAATACAGCGCAGTGAGTTAATATTCATCAAAATACCGGTCTCCTGCATCAAAACGCAACTGCCAGCGATCATTCCAATCGTAGACACCCCTGGGAGGTCGGAATCTGCTAAATGTTTGGGACAATGATGCCGGTTTTGTTTCGTGACTGTTTCCCCCAAACGTCCCTTACACCAGATCCAAAGAAATTAAAATCATGGTTTAGCAATCCAGATAGAACTGATGGACTGCCATTCCCCATTTGATATCGAAATCTCGCTGAAGGCTTCGAGAGAATGGATGATGTATGTCCGCATACATCAGTGATTTTTATTTCAATGTCTTCTTTAATTACACAATCCCAAATGCCGTTTGTGCGAGCCATGTTGGATCTTTCGTCAAATTTTATACGGTGACCGTTTTATAAAGTACGCTCAGCTACAGCAGATTTCTCGGGTTCTCCTGCTCCTTCCTGCGATGTTCCACAGTGCATACTGTTTGTCCGACGTAAGAGTGGCCACACTCGCAGGGTATTTAGTTGACCCCACGTGTTCTGAGACCTGTTGCGTCTTTAACTGGTCTCATTAAACGATAGATTTTTGTCGGGGGCCTGACGATCGATTTGATCTTGTGTCTTTTCAGCAAGTTTCTTTTCCTTCTCCTCGTCGGTGGTCTTGTTGTGAGTCTCGCTTGAAATCAATTCGCTTACCTAATGGACAATACAGCCGTTGTTCCTTAAGATCTTGCGTAGGTGGCTCAGCTCTTGAGGCAGGTTATAAGCGTCTGATATCATCCTTTCACGATGCAGCAATGTCTGTAAAACAGTGCACTTCTGCGCCGGATTATGGTAAGTGATGGCGTGCAGTACAGATCATTGTAGGTGGGTTTTCTATAGATACTGTTGCAAAGACGTCCATTTCGTTTGCGCCGGACGAGGTCGTCGACAAATGGCAATACATCTTCTTTCTCTGCCTCCATGGTAAATTGGATGTTACTGTAATGCCGTTGAAGTGTTCCAAAAACTTGTTAAGTTACTCACGTCTAAACTAAAACTAAACACCGCCCGAACAGGCCATGAAGGTCCAACAGCACCGTGCGGCCGCCGTGTCATCCTCAGCCCACATGTGTAACTGGAGGATCAAGTGGTCAGCACCTCCCTCCCAGACGTAGTCAGTTTCCGAGACCGGAGCCGCTACTTCTCAATCAAGTAGCTCCTCAGTTTGCCTCAGAAGGGCTGAGTGCACCCGACTGCCAACAGCACTCGGCAGACCGAATGGTCGCCCATCCAGGTGCTAGCCCAGGCTAAGTTTCTCACATCCGTGGGGTCAAATGACGAACGTGTCAACATACCGAAAGAAATAGCTAGGCTATAATGTCGCTTGTCTTGTAAGGTGGCTATAATTTCACACCTTACAAGCACTCAGCCACATACTTTGCCGTTAACTAAAACCACAATTAGGTATCATTTGATAGGTTGTACATCGTATATATGAATATTTAAAGGAGACTGACATTGTCACCTATGCCTTGTAAATAATTGTTAACGCTTACTGCATGAAAGGTGACAGAGTGTCTTTATTAACAGAACGGCGTAATGAATGATTGCCTATACTAGTAGAGGTTGGAACGCCAGTGGAGATGAAACAACAGGCAGAACTCAAGCTCTGGGTGTAAGGCCTGCACAGGTATTGGTCCTGCTCAAAAACAGAAAGTAGCTAGACGGACGTCGTGGCTCTGGAGCACAATAAGGTGACGGCCGGCCGCTATTGTAGCAGGACCGGAAGGATAACCGGGAACTCTGCAAATCTTGGACGCAGGTGAGAGGAACGAAGAAGGGGCACCTCGGAAACCACGCAGGCTGGGTAATTTCCAAGGATTTATTTTTAAGTCTCTTCGGGTATGCTGCCGGATCCTAAAATCAACTTGACTCGATATTTCGGCGATCCAACTGGTCGCCATCTTCAGGAGAATGTCAGCGGGACTCATCAGCAGAAGCAGCATTTCCTGAAGATGGCGACCAGTTGGATCGCCGAAATATCGAGTCAAGTTGAGTTTAGAATCCGGCAGCATACCCGAAGAGACTTTCAAGACTTATTACGCCGGGAAAGCCTACGTAATCACTCCAAGGATTTTTTCTCAGAAGCGTGCCATTGTACGAGTATAGGTATTTCCTCGAAAACTTTCTGCGTTGGACGACAAAAGACTAAAATATGGTTGGTCGGCGTTCGGAAGAATCTAGAGAGGGAGAATATTCCGTGGTTTCGAGAATATGATTCGTTTTCGGAATTAAGAGGGTGTGGAGCCGAGCCTTGCTTGGAAGCCAGCGGTAAAGAGAAAGAGGTCTTCCGTTGTGAGCGCCCGTGTGTGACGGTTGCTCAGTATCAGCTTTGTTGGTACAGACGGACTTGCTGTCTTTGCCTCAGGAGAATTTATAGTTGGAACAGTTAGGCACTGTACTGTTGCGAACATATACGTTTCTTGACTTCACCTCCGGGTTGGAAGCCGTCGTTGAGTATGCAGCATTCAGTAATTGAGAGCACTTCTTCTGCCTACACATACGCTGAGACATCAGAACTCCGTCCTTGTAGCTGGGAGTTCGCGTTTCTCGTCTGTATAACACAGAGAGGAGACGACATTACTAGAGTATATTAGTCAGAGGACCGCCTTCTGCCATCCTAGTGTTGAAAGAGTGTATTTGTGGCTGGAGTTCTTCCATCATCGCGGACGAGTACGAGAACCATCACTTCGACGCAGCGGACGCAGTACATACGTGATATCGCGTATTGTTTCGGCTTATTAGGGCTATAAAGCTAAACAGCTGTGATCACGTTAGTTATTTTCCACTGAGGTTCCACGCCACCGTAGTTCATCTTTGAAAGTAGTGTCTTCCAGTCTTTGGTACGTAGATGATGTCAGTCATTTCGCTTTATTGACATTAGATCGCGCAGTCATAATAAGGGGCAGAGTTGGGCAACTGATTAATAATTTTAGTTAGGAAATATAGACAATTGCACTTAAAGGGTTGATTTTAATCTATAATAAATATATGTTGTACAACAACGTTTATCATTTAGTAGTATTAGTTGCTTCATCATACATTTATGTTTAGATTGTAATTTATATATATAAAAAGAGAATGAAGAGATCCTAAGATCTGCTTCAGGGGGTAGTCAGACAGGACCAAATCATCATTTTAGCGTTTATTATTTCCCGTTGTGCACATTCATTCACACTCGCCTGGAGTAGCATCTTGGAGTCTAAGACAATGTCCTCAAAATTCTCTATGAAGAAGCTTGCAACAGCTGGAGCTAATGGGCTACCTATTACGACGCCGGCCGCCTGATCATAATACTGGCCGCAGTACAGAAAATAAAAAGACGTAAGAGGGTGCCTAAATAGCTCGACCACTTCACTTAATAGGCACTTAATAGGCACATTCGCAAACAGCACCACAACATCAAAACTGACCATAATGTCAACCTCACTAAGTCGAAGACGGTTAATTCGGTTGTCAAAATCTGCTGAATTTTTAATATGACGTTCGCAGCGCCCCACATGTGGAGCGAGGAGACTGGCCAAGTACTTCGCCAGCTTGCATCCTGGTGAACAAATGGTGGATACGATGCGGCAGAATAGCGTGTCATCGTTGTGTAACTTCTGTAGAGCATAAGCGGTAGGTGGTCTAGGTGTCTGTGGGAAAGGATCCTTGACAACAGTGTCTTTGACCGAGGAGCGCTGGGGGAGTTCATATGTCTTTCTTATCATTCCCGATGTTGGATAGCGTGGGAGCTTCCAATAAGTATCTTCGTCGAGCAGCTCGCAGATCGTCGTACCACAGTCCCTGTATTCCGTAAGTACGGCTGCATTCCCAGTAGGAAGAACCACAATGCTTTCATCATTGCATAGAGCTCGCAGGGCATTGCGCTCAGTTCTGGTCTGCTTTCGTGTGAATACGGGTCGTTTAATCAGCTGTTTCGTTTGGGAGATTGTGGACTGACATTTCGACGCCGCTTATTATATCACAGATAGGAATACCCCGCTGCGGAGGTCCTTTATTAAGTGCGGACATTGCACCCGTATCTACATACCTCGCCGTCAAGTTGATGTCGGTGCGTTCTGAGGATCTGTGGTCTGCACAGTGTTGTTGTTGCGAAAGGCGGCTGAGCTTTCCTTTTTGCCTCTCGGTAGTTCGCTTCTGTGATGACGTTTGTTGGGAAACCGTAGCTGCGTCGACCCACATCCAGTCCAAAGCTGTGAGTGCCCTTGATAGCTGCCGATGCAAGTCAATAAGGAACTGCCATTCCAATCCAGCAGTTGACTCGTGCGATTTCCTTCTCGTAGTGTAACACCAGAGCTCCATAGCTGACATAAATTTTCCTTTTTGTCTGTTCTACCTTCTGTCATTAAGATATTGTAAATATTATTTGTATTGATACCACAAGAGTGTTCGCTTTTTAGTTTGTAGTAACTTTGATGTCTTGATTTAATCTTATGTACTGTAGTTCAAAAAATGGTTCAAATGGCTCTAAGCACTATGGGACTTAACATCTGAGGTCATCAGTCCCCTAGACTTAGAACTACTTAAATCTAGTGTCTTGCAAGGAGGACATAAGATGAACATCAACAAAAGCAAAACAAGGATAATGGAATGTAGTCGAATTAAGTCGAGTGATGCAGAGGGAATTAGATTAGGAAATGAGACACTTAAAGTAGTAAAGGAGTATTGCTATTTGGGGAGCAAAATAATTGGTGATGGTCGAAGTAGAGAGGATATAAAATGTAGACTGGCAATGGCAAGGAAAGCGTTTCTGAAGAAGAGAAATTTATTAACACCGAGTATTAAGTGTCAGGAAGTCATTTCTGAAAGTATTTGTATGGAGTGTAGCCATGTATGGAAGTGAAACATGGACGATAAATAGTTTGGACAAGAAGAGAATAGAAGCCTTTGAAATGTGGTGCTACAGAAGAATGCTGAAGATTAGATGGGTAGATCACATAACTAATGAGGAAGAATTGAATAGGATTGGGGAGAAGAGACGTTTGTGGCACAACTTGACTAGAAGAAGGGATCGATTGGTAGGACATGTTCTGAGGCATCAAGGGATCACCAATTTAATATTGGAGGGCAGCGTGTAGGATAAAAATCGTAGAGAGAGACCGAGAGATGAATACACTAAGCAGATTCAGAAGGATGTAGGTTGCAGTAGGTACTGGGAGATGAAGAAGCTTGCACAGGATAGAGTAGCTTGGAGAGCTGCATCAAACCAGTCTCAGGACTGAAGACCACAACGACAACAAACCTAATTAACCTAAGGACATCACACACATCCATGCCCAAGGCAGGATTCGAACCTGCGACCGTAGCAGCCGTGTGGTTCCTGACTGATATGTACTGTAGTGTATCTATCATTTAAATTCTTTGCCCCATTTGGAGGGGGACAAAACTTACTGTATATAATTGTAATTTCTGTGTGAATAATTTCTTGTAGAAATACCAATATGTGTAGCTGATCTATTTTATTTAATATGTTCGGCTGCTGTCAAGCAATTGCTGATCTTCACTTAGGGTTCTTAGTTAATTCGTATGTAAAAGGTGGTGTGGTTCCCCTTGGGAACAGAACTGTGTAGCGCGCTCAAAATGTGGTTGGCATGGATAGAAAGGTGGAACAAAGGGTCAGTCGGAGACGAGTTACTGGACCGCTAACAGCTCATGTAAAAGTTGTGATTTGTGCCGGTGGCGAGATGGGCTTTTAGTGCCGTTTCAATACGCATCAAAGCCTCGGAAGAGTGGAGTAATATGCTGGCAATACTCTGAAATTAATATCTATCTTCGCCCCCAAGAAATGACAGAGTCCAGCTTGCCTATCTGCACCTACATCCAACAACATGCACTCACCAGCACATTGCGCAATCACTGAAAAGGGACCAGGAACTAGTAGAATTGTACAGTGAAGGATCAGCTCATTGTATATTTCAGTGTGCTCAAATATAAGATAAATTATACCTGAACTCTCGTACCTACCGTGATTTATCCTCAGTCACATATCCACTTAGGGTCCCTCCCATGCTATAGTGCTTACCGAGTGTCTTTTATTGAAAGCATATTAAAGTTAATGTGGCAAAAGAGTGTGCTAAAATTAATATTATTTGTTGAAAGGATCTTACAAATGTCTCAATTGTGTGTTTAACTGCAGTATAAGTTCATAACTGCAACTGTTGAGAGTTACATGTTCATGCTTGCTAAGTGCTTGTTTCACTAATGTAATGAAAGTGCGTTTAGTTTGCTCTGCTACAGTTGTCAAGATTAATCCCCCTCCCCCTCCCCCCCCCCCCCCCGCCATTGAAAGTAGTCCAAATGCACAAAGCTACTTAATTATAGAAAGTTTCAATTACTCTTACTATTCCTGTCAAGTTCCGTACAGTATTGGATTCCTTTTGTGTATTGAAAGTGCTTATTAGTAGTGTAACAGGACCCACAGTTTGTCTATTGTGCTCAAGCTAAATAACGATTAATAGAAAGACCACTATCTATGAAAACAGTAACTTATTTTATTCAAAGGTCAGTGAGAAAGTTTTTGTTAGTGAAATACATTTAACTTTCATTCTAAATAGAAAAGTATTTAGCTGAGTGAGACTTAACCTATGCCCAGTTCATAATTTTGCAGTGAATATTAATAGTAATATTATTGAGACCATTCAGTTTGACTAAGCCCTGAAGGTAATAGTGTGTATCGTTATCTGCTATATTTATGCAAATAGTTTGTTCTGCTCTAATTGTCAGCTCCAACCTTAACGTGAACATATGCAGGTGCCAGAGTTCATTGCACTCTCGTGTGACAAAGTATATGCCGTGTTTGCCCATTGAAGTTACTTATTTTCAGTTTCTTGAACAAGAATGTTACTCATTTACTCATTCTTATGCCTAATTAGGCTGGCGACCGTTTTTGTTATCATTTGGACAGTGTGGATAGGTAAATTATTGTTTGTTACTGTTTAAATATTTACGTAATTCTGACTTTCACTTCGGATAAGCCTCCTCCGTTGGGTATATCAGGGTCAACTCAACAAAATTCCTTTGAGACGGTAACACGGCACTGTTACTTTATACTGTAATTGCTTTGACTAACAATTTCATTATACGAACTGCCTCCAGCTTAGAGGTTATAGTATAGGAGTAGCGGACGGTAGTATTATAGTAGTAGTGCGAAGCTGGCACGACGGAGGCGGAGGTGCTGTTATGATGAGAAACAATAGCAAATCTTGGAATAGACTTCTCGTCACAGTAGCGCAGTAGGAAGGCTAGCGAACTCAATAAATTAGCCTTCTTGAAGCGCACCTTCGCCAGACCTATAACGCTGCTCCACGTTTCCTCCACGTAGAGGTACGTAGTGTAAGAATGCAGAGTCTTGTGGCGGTAACATTTTTGCATAATTTTCATATCTTTTCCTCTGTTGTTGTACATACCTCCTCTGCTAATTTTTTCGAATATTTCTTAAAGTTTGTTTATCCTTTCATCTATTTCATTATCATTGTCACAATTCGTGTCGCAGCACAGATATTTAAACTTTGACCCTCGTGCAATTATTTCTTTTTAACTACTGTATTTGGACGTACTGGGTACGTAGAAGGTCAGATCATTTCCTGTTATTTAATGAGACTTTTATGTTGTATTTTGAATATGTTTGGTGTAGCCGATGTACTACTCTCTGGAATTCATCAGCATTTTCTTGCACTACTACTTCATCACGTGCAAGTAGTAGAGTAATTCTGTTGGTCTATTTATCTAATTTAGCTCCAAAATAATTTTCTGATTTCCCCTTTTTAAGAACATTGTCAATGAAAAACTAAAGGAGAGTGAGTGAAAGAGTAAACCGTCTAATTTTATTGTTGATATTGGGGTACCATCGAGGTAATGTCAACATAAAATGTGAGTCTAATCCCCATTATATACCAAACAGACTCGTTTATGTGATGAGGAACGTTCATATTGGGTCACACATACAGCATCTGATCAAAAGTATCCGGACACCTATTAGTGGACAATAATATGTGATGTGTCCACCCCTCACCTTTATGATGACTTGAACTCTACTGGGGATAATTTCTGTGAGATATTGGAATGTCTGCGGAGGAATGGTATCCCATTCTTCCTCAAGAGCCGAAACCAGAGAAGGTACTGTTGGACCCTGTGGTCTCGAGCGAAGTCGACCTTCAAACGCATCCGAAACGTGTTCCATTGGGTTCGGGTTGGCACTCTGGGCATAGCATCCGTTTGAAGGATGTTAATATTCTCACACCTTTGGCTTACAAATCCTACACTATGACATGACGTATTGTCAGGGTGATACAGTCAGTGCCTCCGCATGTTGCCCTACTGTAAGCAGTACATAGGGCTGAAAAACGAGTCATATCCTCTCGCATTTAGCGTTTTCTGGAGCATAATAAGGGGACCACACCCTAACCACGAGAAACACTTTTATACCATAACACTACTTCCTGTCCAGGTGACGGCATGTAACGATCTCGAGGCATTCGTCAAACTAGACTCTTCCACTGTATTACCGAGGAGTATAGGGTGATTTTCCACTCCACGTCACTCGTTTCCAGTTATCCATTGTCCAATGGAGTCACTCTTTACAGTATCTCAAGCGTGGCTTAGCATTGACTTCTGAAATATGTTGCTTGCGGGCTGTTTGACATTTGTACCACGGTAACCTGTCGTCTAGAGGTAGCGTGTTTGAGTCGGTAACCCGCGGTCTAGGGGTAGCGTCTTTGATTAATAATCAAAACGTCTTCGGTCCCGGGTTCCATCCCCACCACTGTCTAAATTTTGACAAATAATCAGCATTGGCGGCCGAAGACTTCCGGCATAAGAAGTCAGCCTTGTCAAAGAGGGCGGAGGAGCGGATAGAGGTTCAGGGCACTCTCTTGTCCTAGGGGTGGGAAATTGCCCCTAAAGGCGGAAGAATCAGCAATGATCAACGACATGAGGATGCAGAAGGCAATGGAATCCACTGCATTAAAGACACGTAACGTGTATCTACAGGACATGTGGCCTGTAATTGAAGAAGTGTCATGATGATCTCTCCATTGGCAAAAGATTCCGTCCGCAGCTCGTGGTCGTGTGGTAGCGTTCTCGCTTCCCGCGCCCGGGTTCGATTCTCGGCGGGGTTAGGGATTTTCGCTGCCTCGTGATGACTGGGTGTTGTATGATGTCCTTAGGTTAGTTAGGTTTAAGTAGTTCTAGGGAACTGATGACCATAGCTGTTAAGTCCTATAGTGCTCAGAGCCACTTGAATCATTTTCACAGTTCGGCGCTAGCGGCCGTGCGAAGCGGAGGTCCGATACTTCCGCCTGTGCGGCGTGTGCGAGTGTTTGTTTACTTGTGGACTTAGTCTGCGCGCGGGCTAGTAACAACGATCACGGCGAACAAGTACAGGAAAACTACATTTCGATTCAATTTCTGCAAAGACTACGAACGACCAAAGGCTTTAGCAGTGGAACGATTCATTCGAGAGGACGTCAAGATACCGCCAAACGATATTGTCGGAATTCACCTGTCCATCGTTAGTCCCACGGTGTATGTTAAGATGGTAAATGACGCGGCGTGTGAGAGAATTCTACAGGCGACAAAAGCAGGTCTCCGATTTTGCCATAATGACGGGAATGTCGGCACGGTAACTGTAGAACATGCTGGTCTGGGTGTACGGACAATACGTGTTTTTGAGCTGCCATTTGAGCTCCCGGCTGACGAAGTTATCGAGGCTTTTAAGCCATACGGCACGGTGCATGGTCACACAGCAGAACGCGGGACACAATTCGCCACGTACCCCGTTCTTAACGGTGTGCGACAGATCACTATTGATCTTCAGAAGCATGTACCGTCGTATCTGACAATTGGTGGTTGTCGGGCGGTGGTGATTTACGATGGTCAACCACGTACATGTTCTGGCTGTGGCCAGGAGGGACTCCTCAGGTCGAACTGTATGCAACGGCGGATTACGCAACTGCCTTCAGATGTGCGGGAGCCGTCGCCGGCTATGACGGTACTACCGATCACCTATGCCAAAGCCCTCACTGCGTCCGCTGATGACCGAAAAGACACAGCGCCGGTGGAAGATCAAGATGGCACTCTCCGAAACCTTGTAGCAGACGTCGGGATGACAGAGGGTGCTGCTCCATCGAGCATACAATCTACGGCGACAACATCAGATGAGACCGAACTCCCACCAAGCACACCGATAGTACACGAAGCAGTTCCAGCCACTACGGATGCTGTTCCGTCTGGAACGCACTCTGTGACGACAACATCAGTATCGACCGAACTCCCGCCAAGTACAACGATGGGACTCGAAACACTTCCTGTTCCTACGGATGCTTTTCTGTCGGGCAGCCGTGATTCCCTACAATCTGAGGACACGGAAGGAAGATCACGCAAACAACGTTCCCCGAAAAGGAGGAAACGGCGGCGTCGTACGACATCTCCTAGGGGTGACTCCCCTTGCCCCGACGACGATGTGCCTGTGGACCAAGACGACACAACAGCCTCTACGAAACAGGATGAGGCAATGGAAACTGTTCGCTCAGACCCGCAGCGGTCTGTCACATTGGCGGTACCGGGACGTGGTGATGCTGAAGAGGAATCACAACCAGTTAGCTCTCCAGACGCAGATGCTGTGGCAATGGACACGAATATATCACTGCCTGCAAAGATGTGGTATGACGATATTGAGGAGGCGCCGGACGCCATACAGAGGCAGCCGGCACTCACGAAGACAGCCTAATAATTGCTGAAGGTGAAGGGAGAGGGACGAGAGAACGTCTTCTAACTCAGTCCCCAGCGCCGATGCAGGGAGATGTTGTTGCGCATCGACAGAGTGGGATTCAACGCCATGCGAACCGTATTGCGACATTAAATATAAATGACGTGCGTTCACCGGCCAAAATACAGCTACTGAAGGAAACGATTTGGGCATCTGATGTGGATATTCCTTTGCTGCAGCAAGTCCACATAGCTGCACTCCCATACATCGCAGGCTACCAATCCTATTCGTCACATGGAGATCAAATGGGAGTGGGGTGACAGTTTACGTGCGAGATGGCTTCCCAGTGGAAAACGTGTGTTACCTTCCGTCGGCCAGGGGAATGGCTTTCACGACGTTTGGGACACGCATCATCAATCTTTATGCACCGTCGGTAAACAATCGGCGGCGGGAAAGGGCACGATTTTATGCAGAAGACATTGCCCCACTTTTCCATGGACGTTATGAATGTGTAATAATTGGTGGAGATTTCAACTGTGTGCTCAGCCAGAAAGACCAATGGCCGCAAGCAAACATCAGCCAGGAGTTGCGAATCGTTGTCAACGACCTTGTACTTAGTGACACGTGGGAATTACGACATGGAGATGCACCGGGATACACCTATGTGACAAGTCATTCGGCGAGCAGGTTAGATCGCATTTATATCTCGCGGGCTCATGCAAATGATGTCCAGGACGCGGAACGCTGGCCATTGGCATTTTCCGATCACAGCGCTTGCATCTGTACGGTGCTTCTTCCCCGTAGAGAGGTGTGGAACAGTAAGGCCCCGTGGAAATTAAACATTCAACATCTACATGATCCTGAATGCCGTCACCGGATCCTTGAGACATGGACGATGTGCGAGCGAAGGGTTGGAAGGTATGCGACGAAGCTTGATTGGTGGCTGACTTATGCTAAACCGGCGCTTCGCCGTACGTTCATCTCATATAGCAGGGAGATGGCAGAATGGCGCCGCCGTACGACCGACTTTTATTTTGCAGCGCTGCGCGACCTGGACGATGCTCCACCGGGACAGGACGTCTGGATCGAACGCAAAAGGATAAAAGCTAAACTAGTGGCTTTAGCTCGGAAACATCTTCAGGGAACCACGGTGCGCGCCAGATGTCACGATACGATAAGGCACGAGATTCCTTCCATGCACCACGTCGTGAATGAACGAAAGCACCGACGACGCGTTTTGGTACGGGAATGAACTACCCGCGAAGACCGAAGAGTGACGCGTCAAGCGGACATTGTCTCTGCATTCGTCGACCATTACCAACACATCTATCGGGAAGAAGCAGCCCCTGTCGATGGCCTCGAACGTATAGCCACGTACGTCTCCCGTGCACTGACGGTGGAAGCCGCGGGAACCTTACTGGAAGCCATTATCTGTGAGGATGGACTTCCTGCTGAATTTTATCGAGAATTTCGCAACGAAATGGCACCGCGATGGACGGAAATGTACAACGAGATGTTAAATTCCGATGCGCCTATTCCACCGGCTTTTATGGAAGGCCTCTTGGTGTCAGTACATAAACCGAATCCAGGAATTACGGTCACACATTATCGCCCCATCACCCTGCTTAATGCCGACTATAAGATCTTTGCACGGTTGCTAGCGTCCCGATGTCGTATGTTAATTCGTAGCGTTCTCTCTCCAGAACAGACGACACCGGGTGGATCGGTGAATGTGCAAACAGCTACTGCCGAATGCCGTGATGTGATAGCGCTGGCGGAGGAGTGCCGGCTTACAGCGGCGATGGTGGCGGTTGATTTTGACAGTGCTTTTGATAAGGTGAGCCACAACTATCTCTACGCTGTACTGGAACAAATGGGATTTCCGGACCGTTTTACTGGCCTCATTTGAAGGATTTATGGGGGCGCACAGTCCTTGGTACAGGTTAATGGGCGTATAGCAGGGTCCACTCAAATTCGACGATCCATTCGCCAGGGCTGCCCTCTTTCGATGCTGCTGTTCACGATAGCGTTGGAACCATTAATTGGGAGGCTAACAAATTCTCTTTCTGGGATGGAACTGCGGGGCTACACCTTCAAATGTCGTGCCTATGCGGACGACCTCCTGCTGCTCGTTCTTTCTGAGGAAGAGGTGAAGACGGTCCTTGAACTGTTGTTGGACCACAGTGTGACGGCGGGTAGTGCAGTGAACATGAACAAATGCCGGCCGGTGTGGCCGTGCGGTTAAAGGCGCTTCAGTCTGGAACCGCGTGACCGCTCCGGTCACAGGTTCGAATCCTGCCTCGGGCATGGATGTGTGTGATGTCCTTAGGTTAGTTAGGTTTAATTAGTTCTAAGTTCTAGACGACTGATGACCTCAGCAGTTAAGTCGCATAGTGCTCAGAGCCATTTGAACCATTTGCCATGAAAAATCAGCAACAATGCCGGTTGGAAGGGGCCTTACGCCAGAAGAAATCAGTCCGTTTCCTTATGTGCAACGATTCCGCTATCTCGGCATAGACTTTACCTCATCTGTAAAACATACTGCGGCAGTTAACTACCGACGTATTTTACAGACAACACGTACCATGGTCCGACAACATCTCCTACGGCGCCTTGATCCTTTGCAGCGAGTCGAATATCTGAACACTTATGTGGTTTCTCGAATGGTTCATATTTCGCAGATCCTGCCCCTACCAATCACGCTCGGACGTCGACTTCAATCAGCACTAGGCTATTTTGTGATGATTGGATCGCCCCTCAAGGTGCGATACGCAACGCTCACGCTCCCTACGGACAAGGGGGGACTCGGACTTACGAATGTTCACTGCCGAGCGACGGCGCTCCTCCTAGCCACGATGTACAAGCAATGGCGTAGCGGGCGTGATTCCCTTACATCCCGCCTACTGGATCTCCTGGTTCCAGCGTCCCTGACACCTCCGGTGGAGGTGGGCAACATTACGTCACATTTTGCGCATGTATCAACATTTATCGTGGAACTTAGTTATATCAGAGACGAGCTTCCGCGCACGAGACCACCATGCGCGAAGGATTTTTATGTTTGGCTGCTACGACGGATAAGTCGTAATGTCATTGAACTCAAACACCCCAAGTTGCATTGGCCGAAGATTTGGAGACATGTGCACCAAAAAATTCCTTCCTACCTTCGAACGGGCACTGTGGTTCTCTGTCACCTGTGGCAACCAACGACTCCATGCAGTTGGACTAGTGGACACTCCCCTATGCCCGAAATGTCGCCAAGTGGATGACGACCATCACCGCTTAACTTGTATCGCGGTGGAGGACGTATGGCTCCTAGGAAGACAGATGGTGGCTTGCTACCTCCGTGTGACCCCGCAACATATTACACCTGCTTCCTTCTTATATTCGGAAAGTGACTACGTTCCGGCGACTAAATCACACTCGATCATCTGGGTCAAAGGTTGGACGATAGCGTACCTCTATGGGGATGCTGCCAAGTCGCGACTCGACTTTTGGTATTTCTTGCAGCAAGCCCACAATGAGGTTCATAGACGGTCACACTATCGGAAAACCTTTGCCAACTATCTTCAGGCAGTCTTCCTCGACCCCCACGCAGTTGGGATGTGCCGGGTGCAGACGGTGTGCACATTTGACAGCTGATAATGAAACTCACGCTTCTCTCATCGCTCCATGTATAATGCACATACTATACCATGAAATGATCTACATGTTCCTTTTAACAGAGTGATCTTTATGGAAAATAAATAAATAAAAACAGCATCCCTGTATCCCTGTCCCTTTACATTTGTAAAAAAAAAAAAAAAAAAAAGAAAAAAAAGGGGTAGCATCTTTGATTCATAATCAAAACGTCTTCGGTCCAAGGTTCCATCCCCACCACTGCCTAAATTTTGGTAAATAATCAGCATTGGCGGCCGAAGACTTCCGGCATAAGAAGTCAGCCTTGTCAAAGAGTGCGGAGGAGCGGATAGAGGTTCTGGGCACTCTCTTGTCCTAGGGGTGGGAAATTGCCCCTAAAGGCGGAAGAATCAGCAATGATCAACGACATGAGGATGCAGAAGGCAATGGAAACCACTGCATTAAAGACACGTAACGTGTATCCACAGGACATGTGGCCTGTAATTGAAGAAGTGTCATGATGATCTCTCCATTGGCAAAAGATTCCGGAATAGTCCCCCATTCGGATCTCCGGGAGGGGACTGCCAAGGGGGAGGTTACCATGAGAAAAAGATTGAATAATCAACGAAAGGATAACGTTCTACGAGTCGAGACGTGGAATGTCAGAAGCTTGAACGTGGTAGGGAAACTAGAAAATCTGAAAAGGGAAATGCAAAGGCTCAATCTAGATATAGTAGGGGTCAGTGAAGTGAAGTGGAAGGAAGACAAGGATTTCTGGTCAGATGAGTATCGGGTAATATCAACAGCAGCAGAAAATGGTATAACATGTGTAGGATTCGATATGAATAGGAAGGTAGGGCAGAGGGTGTGTTACGGTGAACAGTTTAGTGACCGGATTGTTCTAATCAGAATCGACAGCAGACCAACACCGACAACGATAGTTCAGGTATACATGCCGACGTCGCAAGCTGAAGATGAACAGATAGAGAAAGTGTATGAGGATATTGAAAGGGTAATGCAGTATGTAAAGGGGGACGAAAATCTAATAGTCACGGGCGACTGGAATGCAGTTGTAGGGGAAGGAGTAGAAGAAAAGGTTACAGGAGAATATGGGCTTGGGAAGAGGAATGAAAGAGGAGAAAGACTAATTGAGTTCTGTAACAAGTTTCAGCTAGTAATAGCGAACACCCTGTTCAAGAATCACAAGAGGAGGAGGTATACTTCGAAAAGGCCGGGAGATACGGGAAGATTTCAATTAGATTACATCATGGTCAGACAGAGATTCCGAAATCAGATACTGGATTGTAAGGCGTACCCAGGAGCAGATATAGACTCAGATCACAATATAGTAGTGATGAAGAGTAGGCTGAAGTTCAAGACATTAGTCAGGAAGAATCAATACGCAAAGAAGTGGGATACGGAAGTACTAATGAATGACGAGATACGTTTGAAGTTCTCTAACGCTATAGATACAGCAATAAGGAATAGCTCAGTAGGCAGTACAGTTGAAGAGGAATGGACATCTCTAAAAAGGGCCATCACAGAAGTTGGGAAGGAAATCATAGGTACAAAGAAGGTAGCTGCGAAGATACCATGGGTAACAGAGGAAATACTTCAGTTGATTGATGAAAGGAGGAAGTACAAACATGTTCCGGGAAAATCAGGAATACAGAAATACAAGTCGCTGAGGAATGAAATAAATAGGAAGTGCAGGGAAGCTAAGACGAAATGGCTGCAGAAAAAATGTGAAGACATCGAAAAAGATATGATTGTCGGAAGGACAGACTCAGCATACAGGAAAGTCAAAACAACCTTTGGTGACGTTAAAAGCAACGGTGGTAACATTAAGAGTGCAACGGGAATTCCACTGTTAAATGCAGAGGAGAGAGCAGATAGGTGGAAAGAATACATTGAAAGCCTCTATGAGGGTGAAGATTTGTCTGATGTGATAGAAGAAGAAACAGGAGTCGATTTAGAAGAGATAGGGGATCCAGTACTAGAATCGGAATTTAAAAGAGCTTTGGAGGACTTACGGTCAAATAAGGCAGAAGGGATAGATAACATTCCATCAGAATTTCTAAAATCACTGGGGGAAGTGGCAACAAAACGACTATTCACGTTGGTGTGTAGAATATATGAGTCTGGCGACATACCATCTGACTTTCGGAAAAGCATCATCCACACAATTCTGAAGACGGCAAGAGCTGACAAGTGTGAGAATTATCGCACAATCAGCTTAACAGCTCATGCATCGAAGCTGCTTACAAGAATAATATACGGAAGAATGGAAAAGAAAATTGAGAATGCGCTAGGTGACGATCAGTTTGGCTTCAGGAAAAGTAAAGGGACAAGAGAGGCAATTCTGACGTTACGGCTAATAATGGAAGGAAGGCTAAAGAAAAATCAAGACACTTTCATAGGATTTGTCGACCTGGAAAGAGCGTTCGACAATTCGAGATTCTGAAAAAAGTAGGGCTAAGCTATAGGGAGAGACGGGTCATATACAATATGTACAACAACCAAGAGGGAATAATAAGAGTGGACGATCAAGAACGAAGTGCTCGTATTAAGACGGGTGTAAGACAAAGCTGTAGCCTTTCGCCCCTACTCTTCAATCTGTACATCGAGGAAGCAATGATGGAAATAAAAGAAAGGTTCAGGAGTGGAATTAAAATACAAGGCGAAAGGATATCAATGATACGATTCGCTGATGACATTGCTATCCTGAGTGAAAGTGAAGGAGAATTAAATGATCTGCTGAACGGAATGAACAGTCTAATGAGTACACAGTATGGTTTGAGAGTAAATCGGAGAAAGACGAAGGTAATGAGAAGTAGTTGAAATGAGAACAGCGAGAAACTTAACAACAGGATTGATGGTCACGAAGTCAATGAAGTCAAGGAATTCTGCTACCAAGGCAGTAAAATAACCAATGGCGGACGGAGCAAGGAGGACATCAAAAGCAGACTCGCTATGGCAAAAAAGGCATTTCTGGCCAAGAGAAGTCTACTAATATCAAATACCGGCCTTAATTTGAGGAAGAAATTTCTGAGGATGTACGTCTGGAGTACAGCATTGTATGGTAGTGAAACATGGACTGTGGGAAAACCGGAAGAGAAGAGAATCGAAGCATTTGAGATGTGGTGCTGTAGACGAATGTTGAAAATTAGGTGGACTGATAAGGTAAGGAATGAGGAGGTTCTACGCAGAATCAGAGAGGAAAGGAATATGTGGAAAACACTGATAAGGAGAAGGGACAGGATGATAGGACATCTGCTAAGACATGAGGGAATGACTTCCATGGTACTAGAGGGAGCTGTAGAGGGCAAAAACTGTAGAGGAAGACAGAGATTTGAATACGTCTTGCAAATAATTGAGGACGTAGGTTGCAAGTGCTACTCTGAGATGAAGAGGTTAGCACAGGAAAGGAATTCGTGGCGGACCGCATCAAACCAGTCAGTAGACTGATGCCCAAAAAAAAGAACCATTCTTTTCAGCTCCCTGTGCGCAGTCACTGTGCTACCTGAACTGCTAGTAGCACTTTGGAACTCACGAGCGTTTCCTGTTTCAGAACCACCCTCCACAGTACTCGACGGTTACTGTTCGTTATCAAATTGCCTTGATTTACCTGTGGTTGTTCCTTCGGTTTTACATTTCACAGACACATCACCAACAGTCGATTTGGCCAGATTTAGAACTGTTGAAATGTCTCTGAAGTATTTGTTACTCAGGTGACACCCCACGTTCAAAGTCACTGAGCTGCCATGACGGACCAGTTGTGTTTACAGACAACACAACACTCTGCACCTCCTTCTATACTGACGAGTGCGCCTCTATAGACATCTAGTGGTCATGCATGGGAATATACGGATACCTTTGATCGGATAATGTACAAGGGTCGTTCAATAAGTAATGCAACACATTTTTTTCAGAAAGCAGGTTGGTTTTATTCAGAATTCCAGTACAACACATTATTCCCCACTCTTTCAAATACAATACCCAACTTTCCAACATAACCTCTGTTCAACGCGTCGGCCTTACGCCACCTTACTGGGAGGGCCTGTTTGCATGCATGGCACCACTCTAGTAGTCGACGCCAGAGCCACGTGCTACAGCTGTAGCATTTAGCGTTTCCTTAAGGACAATGAGGAGACCCCACCCTTGGACCGTGGTACTACCGAATTCTTTAGAAAATCAAAATTTACAATCTCACCACGGTTATTTAAAGGAAATAGGAAGCCTGGGATCGCTGTTGATGGACAAGCTTGTGATTGTTTTACAGTTTTAATTTGACTCAAAACAGACTTTATTATAAACTTCAGTTCGGGCATTTGCCCTCTTACTGATGCAATATACTAATCTTCACTTTGTTTGAATTACATAAACACGAATAAGAATCATATTATTTTGCGTCCGCAACCAAAATCATTGATAGTAGGCACGGTGAATAATCAATCACAAACAATCGTTCTTGTTTAACCATGTCTCAAGAGACTAATAACGTTATACACTTCCAACCAAAGTTACACAGCCACTTAATACCACAACTTCATAAAGAACAAAGAGAACTTAAAGCTGAATAAAACTGAAGTGCCCACATAAAGGTCCACAGTGAAACATGCTTATACTAAAACTACAAAGTGGACCAACCAAGGTCGCAAAACTTGCACACTGGAATAATAACAAGTTGCACGTTCATTAAAGATACGCAAATGATTAACATAAGTGTTAAATGAGAAGGGCTAGTAATAACTCAACCAATAAAATGACTTACAGAAACGCCAAGATTAACAAAGTGGCGCCGGCCGGTGTGGCCTTGCGGTTCTAGGCGCTTCAGTGTGGAACCGCGTGACCGCTGCGGTCGCAGGTTCGAATCCTGCCTCGGGCGTGGATGTATGTGATGTCCTTAGGTTAGTTAGGTTTAAGTAGTTCTAAGTTCTAGGGGACTGATGATCTCAGAAGTTAAGTCCCATAGTGCTCAGAGACATTTGAACCATTTGAACAAGGTGGCGTCACTTAATTAACGGACATAATGCCTCAGAATGATTCCCAAATTGCACTTAACTTTAGAGAACAGCGTTAAGGCCCGTAGCAGTGTTTCGAAGCAATAACGCTACGGCCGGCAGCTAATACGAGCATTCACTCCCTACGGCTTGGGCACAGGGTCACATAGCAGGCGGTATATATTTATAATCCGACCGGTACCACAATGAGCGGTGCTGGCAACGATCCATAACCGCGCCGACGCCAGGGAACGAGCAGTCTTAACAAATGGCCTGCAGCACAAATGAAAACAAGGTCAAATCAATAGCCACACTGGAATATATAGTAAGCACGCCCCCCAAATTCTTAAGGAGCAATACTCTAACATTACCCGTCTCTCAGTAAATTAGCAGGAAACTTAGACATCATTTCCAGTTGCCTCAAGGCACTTTCAGCATTAAATAAACATACCAAATGCTGCCGTGACAGATGACTACACCATTAACTCTACGGCTGCCGGACACCTACACAACCGCAGCCAGTCCCAAAGCGGACGATATGTCCTAAAACCAATTTAAAATTTACATGAAAACCACTTAAAACACAGACTCCACGGATGATCAAAAACGGAATGAGGAACATCAGCCTCCTTAAAATAGCCACTGTGGAATCAAGTTCAGAATCATCTCCGGTAGCTACCCATGCCACAATAAGTTTCAACAATCTCCTTAGTTAAACACAGCACAAAAGTCATACGTAACTAGGAGCTTGCAAATTACGAGCTGGGAAGCTGTTCAGCGTGAGACGACGAACTCCCACCACAGTTCTGCACGTCAAGGCGCCCAGTGATCGGCACCGTACAAAAGACAAGGGCGGCGAGCACGGCGAGGCCAATCATGCACCACGGTTAGGGACGCGGGGTTGTTTTCAACACAAGATGGCTCGTTCAACGCCGACCGGGCACTCTCTCGTCACACGTTCACCCGGAAAACCCGTCGGGGGAGCATTCAAAGATAGCAGGACAGCCGAATATCCGTATCAGTGATGCGAGTCGGACACCCTAGCGACAGCCGCCACGGCTGAGCCATAATCTCCATGTCATTCACATACTGCTTCCCACAGCGTGCGTTCTGCATTGGGCCAAACGTATGGGCTGAAAGGTGTGTTATATCCTAGCCAGTAATGCCACCCGAGCCCGCTGCCAAAAGGTTGGCAGCATCAAAGTCCGGACGCCGTCCGCATAAGCAGCGCCAGCGAGACAGCAAATCGCCGCAAGTCTGCGCGCGCCACCGCTGGCTTCTGGTTTCTTAAGCGCTGGAGTCGCGAGCGCTAGGACAGTTCTGTATTCGCCGCTCAGTTGTATACTCGCCACCGAATTGTGTACTTGCTAGTCAGTTGTGTGTTCATCGCAGCAGAGTTGTTGTTTGTCGTCAGCCGACGCTGACCTAGCCGCTCCGACTCGAACTAGACTTCACTACTGTGTTTCTGTATCTTCACTAATAAAGATAAGTACCGACTTTTATTTAATCAGAGTGTTTGGGTTTTCATCTTTCTGTTCACTGTTCCAGCGGACCGGTCGGCCCGCTATTAAAAGTGTGGCGGTGACTTCGTAAGCCGTTTCTACAGCGAATTGTTTGTCGCTACGAACGCCGCCACAAAAAGGTGGATGTGGAAGAACAGTGGAATGAAGTTTTGTGATCTCCCCTCGGATGTGCAGACTTATAGGAGGCCTTGCGTTGTCACGGAAAATAAGAAGTTTCTTCAGTTGCTTGAGGGTAGCACAGAGTTGATCATTGCGCAACGAGGGAGGATATCGAACAGAATAACCCCCTTCAGGGGCCGAGAAGACCGTTACTGTGACCTTACCGGCTGAGAGTGCGGCTTTGAACTTCTCTTCGGAGTAGACGTGGTAAGGCACCACTACATGGATTGCCGGTTTTTTCCGGTTCGAACTGATGAACCCATGTTTAATCATCTGTGACGATGTTGGACAAAAGATTGCCACGATAAGGTTCGTAACGCTTAAGCAATTCCACACAGATGGCGTTCTTGCTCTTTATGATTCTCCGTTAAGCAGCGAGGACCCTGCGGACACAGACCTTTGAGTGTTCCAACCTATTGACGAGTGTGTCAGTACGACCATCAGAGACTTCCAGTGGATCAGCGAGGTATTTGTCATCTGTCGAGTCCGCAGCTCGTGGTCTCCAGGTCGCGTTCTCGCTTGCCGAGCACGGGGTCCCGGGTTCGATTCCCGGCGGGGTAAGGGATTTTAATCTGCCTCGAGATCACTGGGTGTTTGTGTTGTCCTCATCATTTCATCACCATTCATGATAGTGGCGAGATTTGACTGAGCAAAGCTTGGGGATTTGTATGGGCGCTGATAACCACGCAGTTGAGCGCCCCACAAACCAAACATCATAATCATCATCGTCATCGTCATCTGTCGATCACCTCGAATATGTGTTCCGCACGTGCGGACGGCTGGCATGCGGGAAAGATAGTACACATTTGCGCCACCTTGTTACGATGATGATAGACGCCTCGCCCAATGACTCACCGTGCTTTTGTTCACTGCCAGGTCTCCGTATACATTCTACAAGCGCCTACGAATATCTACGATACTCTCGTTTTCTGCCAAAAGAAACTCAATGACAGCTCTCTGCCCCGTTACGGGCGCCATTTTGAAGGGTACTTATAGAACCGCCAGGTATTGCAAATTCATGGAACCATAAACGCTGAAGTCGCAATATTCCACTATTACCCACACCAAACTGCGTCTTTCTCGAACAAAAAAAAATTGTGGTATTACTTATTGAATGTCCATCGTGTTAGGAAGCATATAGAGAATTAGCAAGTCTTGACACGAATAGCCTCCTCGTCACGCCAGGACAGGCCAGTGGAGGCTGGTGTGGTGAGACGAGGGCGAGGTGAGCTGTGGGCTGGAGGAGCCAAGTGCTGGGAGCCGCCTGCTAAGCGGCTCTGCCCCCAGCCAGCCTCTTTGCGGCGCAGTGCGCCCCCTGAGAGCTCTCGGGGCCGCTAAGGCGTGCGGCAGGTACCACAAGCTGCGGGAATTTCCGCCCGACCGGCTCCGTCCTGGCGAACCGAACGAACATGCTACTACTGCGGACGTCTCGTTCACGGGAGTAGCAGTGTACAGCATTCACGGTTTTAAGGACAGAGGATCATTGCTTCAGAGAGGACGTACAGGCTCATCACATGTAACATCCTTCACCAAACATACTTTGAAATTTGCTGTGCGATTAAAACTGTATGTCGGACCGGATCTCGAACCCGGAGTCCTAGTTTATGCGCTTACCAGCAAACATACATTTCTATGAGGGTTACTCCAAAAGAAATGCACACAATTTATGTAAAAATACAGTTCTCATTCTGCACTTTTACAGTGTGTATATACATCCTTCCCGCTTGTTTTCAAACTTAGTTCAACCTGTTCCCGTGAGTAGCGGAGTCACAGCATCTCTTCAAGATGGTTGCTACACTTGACGTTCGTCAGAAGCAACGTGCTGTCATAGAATTACTGTGCTGTGAAAACGATACAGTGGTAAACATCCACAAGAGGTTGAAAAAGGTGTATGGAGATGCTGCTGTCGATCGCAGTACAGTTAGTCGGTGGGCAAGGTTACGTGATGAAAGCGGGGACGGCAATATTGAGGATTGTCCTCGCAGCGGTAGGCCTCGTAATGCACACACTCCAGACAAAGTGCAGAGAGTTAACGAATTGGTGACTGCTGACAGACGCATCACAGTCAACGAATTGTCACGCTACGTTGGGATAGGGGAAGGAAGAGTCCGCAAAATACTGAAAGTGTTGGCGTTAAAAAAGGTTTGTGCCAGGCGAGTTCCCAGGATGTTGACAGTGGCTCATAAAGAAACAAGATAAACGGTATGCAGGGAACTTTTGGAACAGTACGAGAATGGTGGAGTTGTATTTCCTGGAAGAACTGTGACAGGTGACGAAACATGGTTCCATCATTTTTCACCAAAGACCAAGAGGCAATCAGTGAAGTGGCATCATGGAAATTCACCTAAGAAAAAAAAAATTCAAAACCACACCTTCTGCTGGAAAAGTTATGGCTACGGTGTTTCTCGATTCCGAAGGACTCTTGCTTGTGGACATCATGCCAAGTGGAACCACCATAAATTCTGATGCACATGTGACGACAATGAAGAAACTTCAAGCTCGAATGTGTCGTGTTCGACCACATCGGCAAAAGCAGGATGTTTTTCTGTTTCACGACAAAGCACGGCCACATGTCAATCGAAAAACCATGGAAGCGATCACAAAACTCGGATGGACAACACTGAAACACTCGCCTTACAGTCCTGACCTGGCTCCATGTGACTATCATCTCTTTGGGAAACCGAAAGACTCTCTTCATGGAACAAGGTTTGAAGATGATGACTCCGTCGTGCACGCTGCCAAACAGTGGCTCCAACAGGTTGGTCCAGAATTTTACCTTCGGGTATACAGGCGCTGGTTCCAAGATGGCGTAAGGTAGTTGGATGGAAATTATGTGGAGAAATGAAAATATTGTTCCTAAAGGATGTATCTACACACTGTAAAACTTTCAAACATGTAGAATAAAAGACGGATTTTAAAACAAAATAGTGTGCATTTGTTTTGGAGAGACCCTCGTACATATTTACACTACACATTCACTCTTAGTTGAATGGTTAAAACCGAAGAAAATTATTTTAAAGTGCTGAAACGTCTCTGTGGTCGGACTCTGTGTGCGTCTCCATCAGGTTTACTGGTAAATTCACGGTATGGGGTATATTGTAATTAAAATCATTAATCCGTCATTTTCAAGGCGGACGTAGTTAAGATTATATTGCGACCGCCTTTTGCTATTTTTTCCCAAGTAAATTCAGTGGTTAGCACGTAGGTTTCCAACTAGCCAGTTATGTTCATTTCAGTCCACCACAATGAAGTTAATTAGGTCGCACCTTCAATACATTTACTGTCTGACGACTTTACATCACAGTGAACTCCAGTTTATTCAGTTTCGTTAACAATTTTGCAAATTTTTTGACGTTTTTTCCATTGTCTGGCAGGCAGCCATGTGGTCGCAACCATTGTAACGAAGCGTGGGTTCTTTTATGTACTTGTTTCAACTTAGAGTTACATTCGAGCGAACAGTGTGAGATAATTAACTATATTTTCATGTGAAATTAGACTTTTACCTCGCTTGGTCATTGTCTCCATCCTCCCACGAGAGCGTAAACTGAGGGAGAAAGGATCATCAGCTTCCCAAATTACTTAAGGTTAGGACTTGCATGTGCTGATTGAGCAGTTTTGCTAATAATCTAAGAACGATCCAGTCTGGTGGGTACATAATTTTGCCATTGACTTCCAATCACCCGCTGGTGTTAGCTGCACAGTGCTAATGTACTTATTTTACCCGCCAATCTATTTAAACCCTCAGCAGCCACCTTGAGTGAATAGTTGTTTACAACGGTAGCCATTAACCAGTGTACGAGTGCCATGGGTATGAAGGTTACGCGTAAGAAACATCATAATCCCTATGGCAACATTTTTTCCTCCAAATTTCATCCACAGTAAATTACGAGGCCACTTAGGTAAAAACGTTAAGTAGTTTCAGCGCATGAAATATGAATGTTTTGACCTCCCATGAGGTTTGGGCAGACTCCCATAATAAATTGAATCTTTATCATTGTTCACGCTTGTAATTTCTGTCACCTGACCCCACTTAATAAAGCAAACCTAAACAGATTTATCCTCTGAAAGAACATTGATTGAGTCATTAACTGAATGAGAACCTCATGTGCTTATTTATCGTGTCTGAGTGTGGTGCAAATGCTTCCATTCAGTTATCTTCTTTGGTAGGTTTTTCCCTCCTTCTGCGATATCAATTGTGCTAATTTGATTAACTAGTGATTAAAGCAACTAACTGACTGAATGAATAATTGGGACAACTCATGAGTAATTACCAACAAGCATTGAATCAAAGAAGGTAGCGAGATCGTCAGCAATTATAGAAACTTGAAATCACACAGTCAGACAAAGATTAATAAAACAATACGACAAAAGTTAAGATGAAACCTCCTCAGTGTATCTCAGGGGAAATGTAAACAGACACTAACATTAAGCTTTCAACTACGGCTGTATATTGAACGACTTATATCTACAAACATCTGCAACTGGTCAATAATGCTACACTACGTGATCAAAAGTATCCGGACACCCTCAAAAACTTACGTTTTTCATAAAAGGTGCATTGCGCAGCCCCTACTGCAAGGTACTGCATATCAGTGACCTCAGTAGTCATTAGACATCGTGAGTGAGCAGAATAGGGCGCTACACGGAACTTACGGACTTCGAACATGGTCAGGTGATAGGGTGTCACTTGTGTCATACGTCTGTAGCGACATTTCCACACTCCTAAACATCCCTAGGTCCACTGTTTCCGATGTGATAGTGAAGTGGAAACATGAAGGGACAAGTACAGCACAAAAGCGTACAGGCCGAACTCGTCTGTTGACTGACTGACCGCTAACAGTTGAAGAGGGTCGTAATGTGTAATAGGCAGACATCTATCCAGACCATCACACAGGCATTCCAAACTGCTTAAGGTAACACCGCAAGTACTGTGATAGTGGGAGGTAAGGAAACTTAGATTTCATGGTCGAGCGGCTGCTCATAAGCCGCACATCATGCCGGTAAATGCCAAACGACGCCTCGCTTGGTGTAAGGAGCGTAAACATTGGACAATTGAACAGTGGAAAAACGTTGTGTGGAGTGACGAATCACGGTACACAATGTGGCGATCCATGGCAGGGTGGGGGTATGGGGAACGCCCAGTGAACGTCATCTGCCAGCGTGTCTAATGCCAACAGTAAAATTCGGAGGCGGTGGTGTTACGGTGTGGTCGTGTTTTCCATAGAGGGGGCTTGCACCCCTTGTTCTTTTGCGTAGCACTATCACAGCACAGGCCTACATTCATGTTTTAACCATCTTCTTGCTTCCCATTGTCGAAGAGCAATTCGGGGATAGTGATTGCATCTTTCAACACGATCGAGCACCTGTTCATCATGCACGGCTTATGGTGGAGTGGTTACACGGCAATAACATCCCTGTAATGGACTGGCTTGCACAGAGTCCTGACCTGCATCTTATAGAACAGCTTTGGGATGCTTTGGAATGCCGACTTCGTGCCAGGCCTCACCAACCGACATCCATACCTCTCCTCAGTGCAGCACTCCCTGAAGAATGAGCTGCCTTTCCCAAGGAAACTTCCAGCACCTAATTGAACGTATGCCTGCGGGAATGGAAACTGTCATTAAGGCTAAGGGTGGGCCAACACCCTATTGAATTCCAGCATTACCGATGGAGGGCGCCACGAACTTGTAAGTCATTTTCAGCCAGGTGTCCGGATACTTTTGAGCACATAGTGTGTATTATTTATTTTCATTAAGTAGTACTTGAGCCAATTGAGATTAGTATTCAGATGAGGCTTACTGAGGCTGAAACGGTCATTCATAGAACATGATGCTGGCCACTAAAGGATCTCTTAATTGTGACCAAAGATTGCCAAATGTTCCATGTCTTATCTTTTGTCGTAGATCGTCTTGTGTAACAGTTACGCTCATGAATAAAGTGTAAAGTTTTGATGTCTTCTGTCACAGTGACGAAATCTCCAATGGACAGCGTAATGCAGTCATGTAAACTTCTGCATGGTTCATCTAAACGCGCACATCCTCCTTTGACGTTTTCTATCAGTCTTGAGGCGTCCTGAGGTCCACGTAGACCAGTCCAGTGGACGCTCCCTAATAGTGCTCTGCCCACGTGCTTTTGTATCCTCAGGACTGGAAACGTCAAAGAAGCAAGGAATCCGTGTGCCACTCCTTTTTTTTTACGTCCGGGCAGTAAATGAGACGACTTTGTTACTAAACGAGTCCTTAATAGACCAACGTGCAGTTACTCTTTTCTTGGCTGCCGAGGAACATAGACCAGTAGCCATCCATCAGAGACTGAAGAATTTTTATAGGGTCGCGGTTCCACACAAGACGCTGGTCGATCTGGGAAGTCAGTCTCATGCTTTAACTTAAGAGGGAGGCGCTCGAGCACCCT
The DNA here is from genome assembly GCF_021461385.2 of Schistocerca piceifrons. Classification (NCBI taxonomy): domain Eukaryota; kingdom Metazoa; phylum Arthropoda; class Insecta; order Orthoptera; family Acrididae; genus Schistocerca; species Schistocerca piceifrons. Next base: position 897,366,351 of record NC_060140.1, on the reverse strand, counting down.
ACCTATAGCCCTGATCTCTCCTCATGTGATTATCACCTACGTCTACATCTACATGGCTACTCTGCAAATCACATTTAAGTGCCTGGCAGAGGGTTCATCGAAACAACTTCACAATTCTCTATTATTCCAATCTCGTATAGAGCTAGAAAAGAACGAACACCTATATCTTTCCGTACGAGCTCTGATTTCCCTTATTTGATCGTGGTGATCGTTTCTCCCAATGTAGGTCTGTGTCAACAGAATATTTTCGCATTCGGAGGAGAAAGTTGGTGATTGGAATTTCGTGAGAAGATACCGTCGCAACGAAAAACGCCTTTCTTTTAATGATTTCCAGCCCAAATCCTGTATCATTTCAGTGACACTCTCTCCCATATTTCGCTATAATACAAAACGTGCTGCCCTTCTTTGAACTTTTTCGATGTGCTGCGTCAGTCCTATCTGGTAAGGATACCACATTGCGCAGCAGTATTCAAAAAGAGGACGGACAAGCGTAGCGTAGGCAGTTTCCTTAGTAGATCTGTCACATTTTCTAAGTGTCCTTATAACAAAATGCAGTCTCTGGTTAGCCTCCCCATAACATTTCCTATGCGTTCCTTCTAATTTAAGTTGTGCGTAATTGTAATTCCTAAGTATTTAGTTGAATCTGCATCCTTTAAATTTGACTGATTTATCGTGTAATCGCAGTTTAACGAATTGCTTTTAGCACTAATATGGATGACCTAATACTTTTCGTTATTTAGGGTCAACTGCCAATTTTCACACCATTCAGATATCTTTTCTAAATCGTTTTGCAATTTGTTTTGATCTTCTAATGGCTTTATTAGTCGATAAACGACGGAGTCATCTGCAAACAACCGAAGACTGCTGCTCAGATTGTCTCCCAAATCGTTTATATAGATAAGGAACAGCAAAGGACCTATCACTACCTAGGGGAACGACAGAAATCACTTCTGTTTTACTCGCTGACTTTCGATCAATTACTACGAACTGTGCCGGCCGAAGTGGCCGTGCGGTTCTAGGCGCTGCAGTCTGGAACCGCGAGACCGCTACGGTCGCAGATTCGAATCCTGCCTCGGGCATGGATATGTGTGATGTCCTTAGGTTAGTTAGGTTTAACTAGCTCTAAGTTCTAGGGGACTAATGACCTCAGAAGTTGAGTCCCATAGTGCTCAGAGCCATTTTAACTATTTGAACTACGAACTGTGAGCCTTCTGACAGGAAGTCACAAATCCAATCACATAACTGAGACGATATTCCATAAACACGCAATTTCACTACGAGCCGCTTGTGTGGTACAGTGTCAAAAGCGTTCCGGAAATCCGGAAATACTTAATCGATCTGAAATCCCTTGTCAAGAACACTCAAAACTTCATGCGAATAAAGAGCCAGTTGTGTTTCACGGGAACGATGTTTTCTAAACCCGTGTTGACTGTATGTCAATAGACCGCTTTCTTCGAGGTAATTCATTATTTTCGAACACAATATATATTCCAGAATCCTACTGCATATCGACGTTAATGACTGGGCCTGTAAGTGGATTATTCCTTCTACCTTTCTTGGTCTGACATGTACAACTTTCCAGTCTTTGGGTACGGATCTTTCGTCGAGCGAACGGTTATATATGATTGTTAAGTGCGGAGCTAATGCATCAGCATACTCTGAAAGGAACCTAATTGGTATTCAGTCTGGACCAGAAGACTTGCTTTTATTAAGTAATTTAAGTTGCTTCACTACTCCGAGGATATTTACTTCTATGCTACTCACGTTGTCAGCTGTTCTTGATTCGAATTCTGGCATACTTACTTCGTCTTCTTTTGTGAAGGCATTTCGGAAGGCTATGTTTAGTAACTCTGCTATGACAGCACTGTCTTCGATAGTATCTCCATTGCTATCGCGCATTGATTGTTTCTTGCCGCTAACATACTTCACATACGACAAGAAATTCTTTCGATTTTCTGCCAGGTTTCGAGACAAAGTTTCGTTGTGGAAACTGCTATAAGCATCTCGCATTGAAGCTCGCGCTAAATTTCGAGCTTCTGTAAAAGATTGCCAATCTTCGGGATTTTGGGTCTGTTTAAATTTGGCATGTTGTTTCGCTGTTTCTGCAACAGTGTTCTGACCCGTTTTGTGTACCAAGGAGGATCGTTTCCATCGTTTGTTAATTTATTTGGTATAAATCTCTCGATTTTTCTTTGAATTTAAGGCACATCTAATCTACACTTATATTATTAATTTGGAATGAGTGGAGATTGTCTCTCAGGAAGGCTCAAGTGAATTTTTATCTGCTTTTTTGAATAGGTATATTTTTCGTTTATTTTTGAAGGATTTGGGGGTTATAGTATACAATTTCGCTATGACAACTCTGTGTTCACTAATCCTTGTATCCATTACGATGCTCGTTATTAACTCAGGATAATTTGTTGCTAAGCGATCAAGTTTGTTTTCACAACCGTTTACTATTCGCGTGGGCTCATGAACTAACTGCTCGAAATAATTTTCAGAGAATGCGTTTAGCACAATTTCGGATGATGTTTTATTCGTACCTCCGGAATTAAACGTGTATTTTCGCCAACATATCGAGGGTAAATTAAAGTCACCACCAACTATTATCGTATGAGTCGGGTACGTGTTTGAAATCAGACTCGAGTTTTCTTGGAACCTTTCAGCAACTGTATCATCTGAATTGGGAGGCCGGTAAAAGGATCCAATTAATATTTTATTCTGGTTGCCAACAATGACCTCTGCCCATACTAACTCACTGTACCTATCTGCTTCAATTGCGCTACAAGTTAAACTACTTCTAACAGCAACAAATTCGCCATCGACAACCTTTCAGAACAGCTGGCCGCTGTGGCCGAGCTGTTCTAGGCGCTTCAGTACGCAACCGCGCTGCTGCTACGGTCGCAGGTTCGAATCCTGTCTCGGGCATGGCTGTGTGTGATGTCTTTAGGTTAGTTAGGTGTGAGTAGTTCTAAGTTCTAGGGGACTGATGACTCAGATGTTAAGTCCCATAGTGCTCAGAGCTTTTTGAACCATTTGAATCGATGGTTACTGCATATTTGCTATGGAACAACAACACAACACTATGCAGAAGGAATTTAAAGATTTAGTTGATGATGAAGGAGTGAGAAATTACTACGATCGGCAGACGGGGTTTATTGGTTGATACATGAAGAAGCACTTTGTACTAAATTTGCAGGCATGGAACACGTGATAAAATTGGTGGTACGGATAGTAAATTATCTCTAATCGCATGCATTGTTCCACCATCAGTTGGAACAGTTTCGGTAGAACTGAACGAAGAGTATCAAGTATTAAGATAAAACTGCAAATTTCGATGACCAGGAAAGATTTTTCGATTTAAAACCCGCTATTGTTTAATTTATGAAGGAAAAAGGAGTGCACGTACGAAAAGTGGAACATCCGGAATGGATTGCAGATCTCTTATTTTGAGGGGATGTGACAGCACAGCACTCACATTAAGATGTTCCAAGGGAAGAAACATTTCTGATTTATTGGGGATACATTCAAAAAGAAAATCGCATTGTGGATGGGGCAACTTCTCATGAAAAAAAAACCATCCATTTCCCAGAGCCCGCTGGCTTTAAACAAGAATCGAATTTTGCAGAATTCATTGTGGCGTTGAAAGAACGACAGGAATATTTTTCTAAGCGTTTTGTCAATCTTACATCTGTTTTTAAACTGATTTGGAGACTATTTGCTCTTTCAGTTGAAAACACCTTTGTACAAATGCTGATGGGACCGATTGATCTGCAGTGCAAGTCCCTATTAAAAAAGGCAAAGTATTTTGCTATAATACTGTCCAAGATTTCCATATCGTCCTCGGGAAGAGCGTCCACGTCACCATAATGAGGTTGCAAGCGTGAGAAAATACTTAGATTAATGTGTATGTGAAAGACTTCGATAATCACCATTATGTGGCAACCTGAACTCGATAATCTGTACAGTTGTCTAAGTCTATCCACACGTCGACAGTCTGTACCAGACATTTATATTATGTTTTCAGTGCGCCAAAAATAATAAAATAATACTGAAAATTTGTTTTTTTGTGTTCTATGATGTTGCGAAATATGAAATCATTTGTTGCGCGCCTACATCTCCATTTAAATGCAGAGCTTTCGCAGTTTCCCCCTCTTCCCCCCTACTTGCGCTAAGAAAGTGTGGAGTGGCTGTGTGGGAAGCGTGCAGACGGCTTAGAGAGTCATGGCACGCAGGCAAGAGCACTGCTCACGTGCAGGATTTTTGGTCATTCATTTACAGCGAATTACGTACAAAATCTTTACGACGGTTAAAAATTAGGTGATCTAGGAAACATAGAACCTGGTGAATACTGGAGGTAATGCGTCCAGTAACTTCAACAGGAAACCAGCACATCACTACAAATACACTGCAGTATGTGGGAGATCAAGTAACTAATGAGGAGTTATTGAACAGAATTGGGGAGAAAAGAAGTTTGTGAAACAACCTGCGTAGAAGAAGGGGTTCGTTGATAGGACATATTCTAAGAAATCAAGGGTTCACCAATGTAATATTTGAGGGAAGTGTAGGAGATAAAATAAGTAGAGGGAGACCAAGAGATGAATACAGAAAGCAGATTCGGAAGGATGTAGGTGGCAGTAGGTTTTTGGAGATTAAGATGCTTGCACAGGATAGAGTAGCGTCGAGAGCTTCATCAAACCAGTCTTCGGGCTGAAGACCACAACAACACATGAACTGAAATAGATATCATTCCAGACGTACTGCTGGGTGTTACATTCGGACAATTCTGTGTCAGAACAACAAAGCATAGGCCTGTAAAGAGTAACGTGGAGATTCCTGAAAACAGGGCGTCCAGCACGAGGCACGCCAGTGCCCGAGCACTCGGCCACACACCTCTTGGGCATCAGGACAGGTGACCCCCGGCAGCGTCTCCACGTTGCTTTCCCCTTAAGCTGCCGGCCGCCAGGCACCTCCCTCGTGCTGTTGCTCCGACTGTCCCGCTCGTCTCGCTTCTCTCGGCTAGAGTGCAGACGCTCGCCCCGTGACGCTAGCGACGTTAAACAGCGGACTCCTTTGATGGTCCACACGCCCTCCCGCCTGCACCGAGAAACTTCCTCGCAAGACCGCTCCGGTCGCATGTTCGAATCCTGCCTCGGGCATGGATGTTTGTGATGTCCTTAGGTTAGTTAGGTTTAACTACACTCCTGGAAATGGAAAAAAGAACACATTGACACCGGTGTGTCAGACCCACCATACATGCTCCGGACACTGCGAGAGGGCTGTACAAGCAATGATCACACGCACGGCACAGCGGACACACCAGGAACCGCGGTGTTGGCCGTCGAATGGCGCTAGCTGCGCAGCATTTGTGCACCGCCGCCGTCAGTGTCAGCCAGTTTGCCGTGGCATAAGGAGCTCCATCGCAGTCTTTAACACTGGTAGCATGCCACGACAGCGTGGACGTGAACCGTATGTGCAGTTGACGGACTTTGAGCGAGGGCTTATAGTGGGCATGCGGGAGGCCGGGTGGACGTACCGCCGAATTGCTCAACACGTGGGGCGTGAGGTCTCCACAGTACATCGATGTTGTCGCCAGTGGTCGGCGGAAGGTGCACGTGCCCGTCGACCTGGGACCGGACCGCAGCGACGCACAGATGCACGCCAAGACCGTAGGATCCTACGCAGTGCCGTAGGGGACCGCACCGCCACTTCCCAGCAAATTAGGGACACTGTTGCTCCTGGGGTATCGGCGAGGACCATTCGCAACCGTCTCCATGAAGCTGGGCTACGGTCCCGCACACCGTTAGGCCGTCTTCCGCTCACGCCCCAACATCGTGCAGCCCGCCTCCAGTGGTGTCGCGACAGGCGTGAATGGAGGGACGAATGGAGACGTGTCGTCTTCAGCGATGAGAGTCGCTTCTGCCTTGGTGCCAATGATGGTCGTATGCGTGTTTGGCGCCGTGCAGGTGAGCGCCACAATCAGGACTGCATACGACCGAGGCACACAGGGCCAACACCCGGCATCATGGTGTGGGGAGCGATCTCCTACACTGGCCGTACACCACTGGTGATCGTCGAGGGGACACTGAATAGTGCACGGTACATCCAAACCGTCATCGAACCCATCGTTCTACCATTCCTAGACCGGCAAGGGAACTTGCTGTTCCAACAGGACAATGCACGTCCGCATGTATCCCGTGCCACCCAACGTGCTCTAGAAGGTGTAAGTCAACTACCCTGGTCAGCAAGATCTCCGGATCTGTCCCCCATTGAGCATGTTTGGGACTGGATGAAGCGTCGTCTCACGCGGTCTGCACGTCCAGCACGAACGCTGGTCCAACTGAGGCGCCAGGTGGAAATGGCATGGCAAGCCGTTCCACAGGACTACATCCAGCATCTCTACGATCGTCTCCATGGGAGAATAGCAGCCTGCATTGCTGCGAAAGGTGGATATACACTGTACTAGTGCCGACATTGTGCATGCTCTGTTGCCTGTGTCTATGTGCCTGTGGTTCTGTCAGTGTGATCATGTGATGTATCTGACCCCAGGAATGTGTCAATAAAGTTTCCCCTTCCTGGGACAATGAATTCACGGTGTTCTTATTTCAATTTCCAGGAGTGTAGTTCTAAGTTCTATGGGACTAATGACCTCAGCAGTTGAGTCCCATAGTGCTCAGAGCCATTTGAACCATTTTGAGAAACTTCCTACAGCCTCAGCATTACCTGCTGAATGGAGCAGGACATCGACTGTGTTGCGGTAATCGCTGCAAAATATCAAAGCAACTAATACGTTTCATGTAAATTTGGCATTTATTGCATGATTGCTCGATGACATTGCAATCTGAATGCCCAACAGTTTCTTATCAAAGTTTATTAATAATATTTTCACGTAGAAGAAGGTGTAATTCGATGAATGACGAACACTAACTTCACTTAACGAAGATTTATTGAGTACTTGCACATACAAGAGCGCGGAGCCAACTGCCTCCGGCCACAACACATACTGTATATATACACAGAAATTTCCAGTACAATGATTCTTGATATTTGTGGATACTTCTAGAATGTACTCGAACCGAATACAGAAATTAAAATTTTTCCTTTCAGGTGAGTTTCGAAGCGGCGACCCTCCATGCAACAGTCTAGTACCACAACCACTACACCACGGTGGCTGTTCTACTCTGCTTCTTCTGCGACGTTGCTCCATCCTTAAGAGAACAGCGTCTCGGTGGTGTGTCGTCCTAGTCCGGGAACGAGTGGTCGATCCTGCATGCTCCGACTCCCGATGACTGATGCTCGCCCTGGCGGTGATCTTCTCAGAACTTCCTTTGCCGCTACGCTCTTTGTCACCTTTCCGCTTGTTGCCTGTCGCTGGAGCTTCGAGTTTACCCTGGGTTGCAGGATCTTTATAGGGCTTCATTCGAAGGACGTGGACCGTGTCTCTGATCTTTCGTCGTCTTGTGTCGGGGTCGAAATCTTCAACTCCATAAGTAACATCAAACAACTGTTTTACAACCATATAAGGTCCAAAGTAGCGCCTGAGGAGCTTCTCAGAGAGACCAACCTTCCCAACGGAAGTGAAGATACAGACGAGGCCAAACGGCTGGTAGACTACAGGGCGGTGGCTCACTTCATACCTTCAGCGATCGTTTTTTTGAGCCTGCAGGGTGCGGAGTCCAACTAACTGCCGAGCTTCCTCAGCTCTGGTTAACACCTAGCCGGTGTAGTCGTCGTCCACATCATCAGGATGTAACGGACATACAGTGTCCATCGTCGTAGTTCAAAAATGGTTCAAATGGCTCTGAGCACTATGGGACTTAACATCTGTGGTCATTAGTCTCCTAGAACTTAGAACTACTTAAACCTAACTAACCTAAGGACATCACATACATCCATGCCCGAGGCAGGATTCGAACCTGCGACCGTAGCAGTCGCGCGGTTCCGGACTGAAGCGCCTAGAACCGCTCGGCCACCATCGTCGTAGTCACCTCACGCCCATGCACCAGGAAAAACGGCGTAAATCCTGTGGTGTCTCGTTTGGGGGTGTTGCAGGCAAACGTCACGAAAGGTAGCACCTCATCCCAGTTGCTCTGCCCAACATTGGCGAATATTGATAGCATGTCGGCCGTAAGTATCCGGTTGGTAGGCAGCCGTCTTGTGATGAGTAATCTTGCGCCGACGGTTTATCTCTGTCACAAGATTCAATTGATAAACTTTCTCTCGATCCGTAATTAACGAACTTCTGGCACAGTATTTTAATACAATATCTTCCACGATGAATTTGACTACCTCGAATGCTTCGGCTGTTTTCACGGCTTTTGTAATGGCATAGCGTGTCAGATAATTAGTGCAAACAATAGGCCATCTATTTCCACTAGCTGACCTTGGAAATCGTCCTAGGAAGTCAATCCGAACACGATGGAAAGGTATTTCGACTGGTGGAATTGGTTTCTGTGGAACTGCCTTCTCTTCTGGCACTCTCGACAGTGCGACACGTAGTGACGAACACTCCTAAATAAATCTGGCCAGAAAAATCTCTTGCAGATCCTATGGTATGTCTTAATAAATCCTAAATGTCCGCCCTTATGTGTCTCATGGAATTTCTGTAGAACATCTAAGAGCATGTGTTTAGGAATCACTGGTAGCCACCTCTTTCCAAACGGATCAAAGTTTTTGCAAAGTAATAAGTTATCTACCTCAAATTGTCCTTTAACATCCTCTGACCGATTTAAGGCAAGCATAATTTGAGATATCCTGGCGTCCTTCTTCACAGCAGAGAGATTCTGGATGGCAGCGAGACAGTCATTATCATCATCAAAGTCTTGATGATCTTGCAAAGGGTTTCTTGAGAGACAGTCGGCATCTTGGTGTTTTCCTCCACTTTTGTACACTATGGTAATGTCATACTCTTGAAGACGTAGTGCACACCTGGCGAGTCGTCCTGTTGGATCCTTAAGACCTGTCAACCAATTTATTACGCGACCACCATAACAACTCTCATTTCAAAATTACGACACCGGCTGACTAAGCTTCCAACAATTTAACAGGGTGGTTACACAACCAACAAAGTGAATGATGGTCTGTAATAACCGTGAATGGCCTTCCTTAGAGATACTGTCGAAATCTCCACATTGCCCAGATCTCAGCAAGACATTCTCTTTCTATAGTTGAGTAGTTTCTCTTGGCTTTTGTAAGCGTCCTAGAAGCATAGATAATAACCTCCTCTTCTCCAGCCGAAATTTGGAACAGAACAGCACCTATTCCATACCCACTGGCATCTGTGTGTGGTTCTGTAAGTGCTCTCTCATCATACAGACCAAGTACAGGGTCAGTCGTCAGACTCTTCGCAGCACATCGAAATAATCTTGTTGACCACCACCCCAGATATATGTAGCATGGCTTTTAACAACTCCTGGAGTCGCCTGGCTTTGATACAAAAGTCTTTTATAAAACGACGGTAATAAGAATATAATCCTAGGAATCTTCTAACACCTCTAATACTTTTGGACTAGGAAATTCCGTTATAGATCTCACCTTTCCTGGGTCTGGCCGCACACCTCCGTTTGACACAAGGTGTGCAAGTATTTTGATTTCTTTTGCTCCAAAGAGACACCTTCTTGAATTAAGTTTCAGTCCACCTTGTTGGAGACACTTAAAAACGGCCCTCAGTCTTTTTATGTGTTCATCAAATGTCTCTGAGAACACTATAATGTCATCTAAATAACAAAGATACACCGTCCACTTCAGGTGACTTAGATTATCCATCATCCGTTCAAAAGTTGCTGGTGCATTAAACAAACCAAATGGCATCACCTTAAACTCATACAGGCCCTCAAGGGTGATGAATGCAGTTTTCTAACGATCAGCCTCATCTACTTCGATTTGCCAGTATCCCGAATACACGTCCATAGTTGAGAAAAAATTAGTTCCCTTCAGACAATCTAGTGTATCGTCAATACGTGGAAAGGGGTAAACGTCCATTTTAGTTATCTTATTAAGCTTCCTGTAATCAAAACAAAAGCACCAACTGCCATCCTTCTTCCTGACGAGAACCTCTGGTGACGACCATGTGCTCTGCAAAGGCTAAATATGTGACTTTTCATAATTTTCTCTACTTCGTCGCGAATTATTCTACGTTCCATTGCTGAACACGGTATGCTCTCTGGTTTATTTTTTGATGGGTTCCAGTGCTAATCCGGTGCTTCACCGTCGATTTGTCTAATTTTCTCTTCACCTGTGGATTGAAGCATTCAGAGAACTTTTGAAGAATGGCAAGTAGCTTCTTCAGTTGTTCCTTAGTCAGATCTGGTGATAGCAGAGCGAGAAGATCTTGTCTCGTAGTGGTAGCGCCAATTTCGCCCACAGACTCGGCATAGGAGGGGGGGGGGGGGGGGGTTATGACTCTCAGCTGTTCTTCAATTAACGGCTCAGCGTTTGCTACACATATGCGTCTTGGAAGTACCTGCGGTTCTCGGCGACAGTTAACTATCCACGATTCACTGAATCCGTTCTTAAACGAGACGACAGAGGCTGAGATGACCCAGTTATTCTTCAGCGGTATGCTTCTCTTACATTCCACTACAAGATCCATGGGTTGATGCATGGCATGACACATGACAATCACCTTTCTAGCGCTGACTGCAGGAATGATCACTTCATCCAGCACACATAGTCTCCACACAGTCGGATGCGCATATTCTAGGAGTTTCAGTCCGGAACCGCGTGACTGCTACGGTCCCAAGTTAGAATCGTGCCTCCGGTATGGATGTGTGTGATGTCCTTAGGTTAGTTAGGTTTAAGTAGTTCTAAGTTCTAGGGGACTGATGACCTCAGATGTTAATTAAGTCCCATAGTGCTCAGAGCCATTTGAACCATTTTGCGCATCTTTCTGTCCACAGTATCTCACCTCGTCGAGCATAATCTTCGAGCGACCTCCATCTATAACTGCCTGAGAAGCTTTCAAAAAGTCTCATCCGATAATGAAGTCATGTCTACACTCTTGTAAGACGATGCATTCTAAGGGCTGTGTGCGGCCACTTATACCCACACGAATGACACATCTTCCTGTAGGTTTTACGTATTTCCCATTAGCCACCTTCAGCAGAGATGTTTTGTTGTCGACGAATACGATTTTCTGCAACTGAATAAGATGCTCCAGAGTCCACAAGAGCTTGGGCTGGTCGGCCATCCATGAGGACATCGACGTAGTTTCCTATCGTTTTTGTGGTGATCGACGGCGGAGGATTTTTTTCTTCGGCGGCCTCACCTTCAAGGAGTTTTCCAGGTTGCGGCGGCTAGGTGATCGGCTGGAGCTTCTAAACGGCGATGGAGACCTTGATCGGCGTGTTGGGGAGCGTCCTCTCCAGCGGCTAGCTTGTGGCTATGGTGACCTACGTCGTCCTGCACCCACATCTTCTTGTTCATTTTCGTCGTCCCGGAGTTGGCGTCGGCTAAGATGGGTCTGCTGTCTTGTGGCGCGGCCGTCATCATATATCCACCGCCTTTCTGTACAATAGCGCACCACATGTCCCGGTCGTCCGCAGTAGAAACAAACTGGTTGGTTATCCTGGGTCCTCCAGAAGTCAGTCCTCCTTGGTGCCCAAACAGGTTCCTCATGCGGCATTGTAGGAACGTAACTTCGCCTGGGTCTCAACTTTTTCACCGTTTTTAAGCGAAATGAAGGACGAGAGATTGGGTTCCACTTCCTCCCTTATGACATCTTGAAGCGTCTCGCTTTGTTGCTCGGCGTGGAATCCAAGTGCCTTCTGAACTTCCTCTCTCTCTCTATCTGACGAAGAACACTTGTGAAATCAGTTGCTTCCTCCATCACAGACATCTATACGACGTTTGGAAGCCATTCAAACTTATTGCGTGTAATTCTTTTGTGAAGCATTATCTCGATATAGTGCATCATTTTATGAAGTCGTCTGTTGTCTAAACCTCCTTCAGGAGTAGGGCTTGGTACATGTCCTCAGCAACATCCTTCATGAGATGTGTAACCTTATCTTCCTCCTTCATTCTAGGATCCACTATTTTATACAGCTAGAAGACTCTTGAATGTAGGATGATATAGTTTCTCCTGGACGCTGTGGCCTGTATTTTAATTTATTTTCAGTCTTGCACTTCTGTCTTTGTGTGTCGCCGAAATACTTGCGCAGTTCCGCCTGGAATACTTCGCAGCTCGTGAACTTGTCCTCGTTGTTCTCATACCATTGCCTGACAGTGCCCTCCAAGTAGAAAAATACGTTACCCAAACACACAGTGTCATCACATTTGTTAAATTTGGCTGTACACTCACATACCTTCAGCCACTTGTTTGGATCTTGGCCATCGTCACCAGAGAACCCGGAAGGATGTCTCATGTGGTGGCACATCATCGCAGTCATCATAACGTCCTCTTCTTCTTCTGTCTCCGGTGTGTTGCGATCTGTTGAATATGGCTCGAACTGGGGTTTCTCGCCACGTAAACGGCAGCTCTGGCGTGGCCTGATGTCGTCGATAATGTGCACTGTCAAAAGTTCCAATACCCAGCGTCTCCACCAGAATAATGTCACGTAGAAGAAGGTGTAATTAGATGAATGACGAACGCTAACTTCACTTAGCGAAGGTTTATTCAGCACATCCACATACAAGAGCGCGGAGCGAACTGCCTCCGCCCAGAACACATACGGTGTATATACATTTACAGAACATTCTTGACATTTGTGGATGATTCTAGAATGTACTCGAACCGAATATAGAAATTAAAATTTCACAGTTCAGCTGAGTTTTGAACTCAGGACCCTCGATACAACGGTCTAGCATTACAACTATTACACTACAGTGACTGCGCTACTCATCTTTTTCTGCTGATGATATGTGTACATGATCTGATAAACATTCATGATTTCTGGAATATTATAATTCCATGGGACGATAATTTCAAATTATTTCTTCGATACGAATGAAGTAGTTTCACATGATTGAAGAGTCCGCCACAGGTATACTGCCGATTCATAGTGTCCAACGAGCACAATATTTTGGCGATCAAACATGTCGTCATCGTCAGGTGCCCTGACGAACTGAGCTCCTGAGCGTATATATTCCTGCCTCTTAAGGAGGCGAGCGTGCTTTTAGAAGCTTTCGAATGCGTGCGTATTCCGTATTCAGCCAGGCTAGGGTAGGATTTCCGATCGGTTTTTCATCTGTTTGTTTCACATTTCCTGGGGTTATGGGTTGGTTTCCGTTTTTTGGCTTCTAGGCCTTTTGAGGAATTGAGTCTTCGTTTCTCTCAATTGGGAAAAAGAGGAGAATGTTGGGGACATTTCCGGCATTCGCCTCACCGCTGAGGGAAAACCTCCAAACCTGGCTGGAGCTGCTTCTCGAGCGTCCTCTCTGGGAGAGCTACGTCGTCATTCGTCTCGGTTCGTCAGTGCTGGTGCGGCTGCCTCGTTTCGCGTGGCGAACGTACCCCTACGTCGCTCTCATCTCAACGCCAGTGTTCGTAGTTGGCCTGTGTAATGACACATTCCGACGCAGAGACATACAATACCTTAAAGGCTGCGCCAAAGATTAAATTGAGAGGGATGTAGAATATAACCTCTCTAATGTTCATATTGGATTCTCTTTTGTTTCATACTCCAAGAAGGAGTTAAGAGACACTTTCGATTGTTCCCTTGTAAAGGATGGACGTAATTTTTGGGGTGTGCGGAAAGGCATCCATCTTGTTAGTATTTATGGTTTGAGCGACGATCAGAGCAAGTCTTATTGTCTTGTGAATAAAAAAATAGTGAGAAGTATCTAAGTTCTACGAAAATTATTTAAAGCGAAGTAGCATTGTAGTCCTTGGTTTCCACCGTCTTCGTGAAGTGAACCGATGTCGACTCAGGAAGATACACACGGTCAACAAAGAGAAGAACATCGATGGCGACTAACGAATTAATATTGTGGCGGAAGGACGAATTCTACGTCTAAGGTGAGAACTCTGAACAAACCAACAATGACGAAGAATTCAAAAATGTAATTAATCGGAATGCTAAATTATATTACAGGCGAATTTCACGCAGCACTGAATTTGTCCGCATTCAAGCTGGTCAATACAGTCCGAAAAAAAGCCTTTCAGAGATTTTAATGTTAAAGTGCCATATCCATAATTTTTTTCTCTTTTCAAAAAATCAATGATTTTAATTTTTTTATTTATTTCGCCACTCTGGCGACCGTGACAGGACATTGCTGGTGGAACAAAGAGTAAGTACTTGATTGTTGTACTACAAATCTACTAGTACTAATTACTCATTCTCTGATACATGACGCACATGGAAAATGACGAGTAAGGTGAAACAATATTAATTGTATAAAAGGATGGCACAATAACCAGAAGGAAAAAGGGCAAGGATATCCAAAACTATCGTAATCGTGAGTGACGCAGTTCAGCCGGAATTCAGGTAGGAAAGCGCAAACGCGTGCAACGGCTATACCTTGGCTTATCTCCACTTAAAGCAGAACCTTTCCCTTTCCATATTAAAATCCTGGTGGTGTTGGTGGCAACACACAATTACACTTTGATAATTACTTCTTTATGTTAAACAATCGCAGAATTGAAACTTCCTGGCAGATTAAAATTGTGTGCCCGACCGAGACTCGAACTGGGGACCTTTGCCTTTCGCGGGCAAGTGCTCTACCAACTGAGCTACCGACGCACGACGCACGGCCGGTACTCACAGCTTTACTTCTGCCAGTACCTCGTCTCCTACCTTCCAAACTTTACAGAAGCTCTCCTACGAACCTTGCAGAACTAGCACTCCTGAAAGAAAGGATATTGCGGAGACATGGCTTAGCCACGCTTCTGTAAAGTGTGGAAGGTAGGAGACGAGGTACTGGCAGAAGTACAGCTGTGAGTACGTGCCGTGAGCCGTGCTTCGGCAGCTCAGTTGGTAGAGCACTTGCCCGCGAAAGGCAAAGGTCCCGAGTTCGAGTCTCGGTCGGGCACACAGTTTTAATCTGCCAGGAAGTTTCATATCAGCGCACCCTCCGCTGCAGAGTGAAAATCTCATTCTGGGATCGCAGAATTATTAGACGTAGTGCTCCTTCTTGTAAATTTGTGACGCGCAACAAATAACAATCGCGAGATATTTTTTATTAATTCAACTGCGAGAGAATTTAAAGATTTAGATTAACAGTAAAGTCCAGATAAAAATAATATCTGGAATCGGAGAATTTTAATTTGGCAAATGTTCATAGACACGTCACCGATTCAGACAATAGTGAAGTAAATGACGACGCAGTTAGTTTTCCAGCACAACATATGTAGAAGTAAATACAATTCAATTGCACTCCAAAGGGATTAACAATAACGATTCACTTGCAAATGAAACCTTGTACACAGTCGATGAAGCATCGATTATCAGATCAGATGAAAATATTTCGCGTGAAATCCGTGATCCTAGCCCGGTTTCGATTCAATCAGAACGTGGTAGAGAAACAATGGTTAAAAATAATGGTATAAATACAAACACACAAGCTTCGTCAGTTACGTTTGAGGCATTATATGGTCTGATGTCAAACGTGAGCACACTGATTTAAAGATCAGTCACAACATAACGAACACAAAACTGTCGACTCTAGATATCAGTCACAACTTGACAAACACAAAATTGTCAAGCATGGAAATTGGATTCGAACAGCAGTTTTCAAGTGTAAACACGCAATTTGAAAATATGCACAAACATTTCGATCAACGCTTAAATAAACTCACCAATTAAATCGATCAAAAGATCGAAGATCAAGACATCAAAACAGTCAATAGTGTATACAATGTATTGGCAAATGATATAGAAAAGAAATTTTCGGATCTTACAAAGAAACGGGAACAGGAACTGTCAGAAATCGTAGAAACACACAATCAAACACAAACGGTACAAAAAGAAATACATGAAAACGTAGAGGCTATTCAGTTAAATTTAACCAGAGTACAGTCCGTATGTGAAGAAATACTTGACCAAGTTAATAAAGTTAACGAAGAAGTCGGTCTCCTGAAACAGGAGACTCGACGTATTAACGCGGACATTATCAAAATACATGAAACGTTAGAAACCGGTTATGTAAATGAAGCAATAACTGACCGGGAAACAAATCTTTTTGAGAAATTAGGTAATGAAATCAAAGTAGCCGAGGACAGAATACGTAAGCAAATTGCGGGTAGACTGAATGTTTCAAATGACTTGCCTACGTCAAGCAACAGGCAGCGTGACACTTACTCGCCCGTGCCAGATTACGACGTCATTTACGCAGAACATCACGGGCCCAGTCCGGCGTATGCGCACGCACCGGCGCAGGCAAACAATGGCTATTCGCCAAACGCGGTGCTGCAACAGGCAGTAGGCATGCCGCCTTGTATCTCGACAATTGTAGTCGATGAGAGCCTGTTAAAACATAGACAGTTTCCAGTTTTCTCCACAGAATCCAGAAAAACCCATCAAGTCGTATTCGCAAGAGCATTTAAAAATGTCTTACCAAGAAACTGGAGTGAGGCACAGAAGATTATATATGTAGTAGGCTTCACACAAGGCGACGCACTTTTGTGGGCCACAGACATGGCTGAACAGTGCGTCACCTAAGAACAATTCGAACAGGCTTTCTTGGAGAAATATTGGTCTACTGGGGTCCAAGAAAGAGTGCGACGTGAGGTATTCAACTCACAACCGTTCAACCTAAAAAACGGCGGGTTGAGAAAGTATTTCGAAAAGTATTTGAATAAGACGTGCTATTGGAACAATCCAATACCGCAGGTAGATGTTCTCAAAATTCTGAAAAACAGACTACCCCCGAACTTACGCGAAAAATTGGTAACCATACCGGGGAACGACCTTGAATACTTTCTTTCCGGGCTTGACTCAATTGATCTAACATACGAAGAAGAACCGAACACAAGTAATCGGAATGAACACTCCGTAACCAATCAAAACAACGGTAACGGGAATCATTTTAATGGCAGAGGACAAAACCAACACAGTTGGCATCCGTGTGCGACAAGGCCAAATAATGGAAACTGGAATTACGGAAATCGGAGGAATTCGGCGCCACAGAGACGTGAAGACCGAAGATATAATACAGATTACGGTCCACGCCGGTATGGAAATGATAGAAATCACGTTAATGATTGGTCAGGTCTGCGTTATGAAAGGCGGCACACAAATGAAAATCACAATAGTTACAGTAATAGGAATGCCCGACCAAGGAGAAATAGCGACGGCCGGCCGCAAGAAAATGTTGCATGCAGCGGTCTGGAAACTAATTGGCGACAGAATAATCACTCAGTACACTTCGTAGAGGTAACGGACAGTAATCAAGCAACGCCGTTGCCCCCCCCCCCCCGCGGTAAACAACAATCGGTCGCAATGAGCCCCCACCGGCCGACCGATTTGACAACAGGGGGCACAAACAAGCACACATTACGTCTTAAGATATGATCAGGATGCTACCGTAGAAGAAGATCTATGTGAAAAAGAGATGAAAGCACCGAACAAGGTAAGTGACCTCGTGCAGGCTGTAATAACAACAAAGACAGGAACTATAATTACCAACGTAATTTTAGATACAGGCGCATCTACGAATATTATTTCTAACAGTTTATTTAAAGAAGTTTCGAAAGCATTAAAAGTACCAGTGTTGCCAACGGAAAATTGTAAAATCATGACAGCTGTGGGTAACAAGTCAAAAAGTATTAAGTGGCAGACGCAAATACCTGTTACCATTAGCGATGTCACAATAAACTGTACATTCTTAATCGTTGACAAGTTAATCGTTAATTTTTGAACATGGCTGCAAAGGTTCAGTGACCATGTCAGAATTTTTTCATGGAGGTCGTTAAAAAGTTTAAATATATGATCAATTCTATCGGCGGGTCCGTTATAAAAAAATTTCTTTCACTATTGAACTCGAAAACGATAACCGCCAATTAAATTATTTAGACTTGACGCTTACAATAGAAGACAATAACATCACTTTCAATATTTTTCGAAAAGAAACGTATACTGACCAAATCGTGCCTGCTCCCTCTTTTCATCCACAGTCTCAAAAAATAGCCTTTTTCACTCTGCCGTCCACCGAGCCACCTCCATACCACTTTCAACAGAAAAGTTTAATGAGGAGATTAATTTACTTAAAACCATAGCAGTCAATAATGAATATACGCCTAACATAGTGGACGATATCCTAAAAAAGAAAACTGCAAGAACTACCACGCTCAACACCTCATGCACTGAAATTAACCCAAAAAAAACGTTTTTCTATTCCTTTCATAGGACCCATTTCCTATCAGATTCAGCGCATGCTTCGCAACAAATACAACTGCAATGTTGCCTTCTCTACTAATAATAATCTTAAGAGAAATTTCATTCATAATTTGAAATCCATTCGCTTCCCTACAGAAAGTTCTGGCGTTTATAAGATCATCTGCGATACCTGCTCCTCCTATTATATAGGGCAAACCGGACGTGCTTTACCACCAGATATAAAGAACATCTTTTGAGAAAGAACGGCACCAGTCCCCTAAATTCATCCTTTGCCGATCATCTCTTAATTACTGGACACGTGCCTAAAGCCATAGGCGATAACAATATTCTGCATACCGAAAAGAAGGGGCGTAGGTTAGATGTCTTAGAGGACCATCTCACTCGTCATGATGCCCTCATTCTAAACGAACAGCTGCAGCTGCGAAATAAAAACTTTTTTGACTGTATAAAGCCATTGCTTGATCTTTGATTCAGATTTCCTCATGTAGTTTACCGAAATGTTGTTTTCCTGTCACATCTTTGCTGTTTTCTTGTATGTCATAATTAACGTTTTACGTTACAAAATGTATCTCTATTTAAAGCAGATAAATATGTAACTTCATCCTGTTATTATTAATGCTTACGTTGTGCTTGAATCAGCTGCATCACAATTTCATGTGCCCAATTTTGATTGTACAGTAGCCTAGTTGTTTCTGCGGCTACTAGATGGCGCTCGTAGCAACACCATGTTTACTTGCCCACACTTTCTAAAGTGGGCACCTCAGTCTTGTTGCAACCCCTGTCCACAGTACGAGCAGCCCTTAGCGGCTCGCCATCTGACAGGTGTTCATGACGTCGCCTTTCCGGCCGAGATGTTTTTTAATATGTGACTTGTAAGTACTGCATCGTTTCGAGTCAGTACAAACTTTAATTGTTTTAATGTACTATATACCTAATGTTTTAGTACAGTTAGTCTAATTCTGAAGACGGCGTTCATAGTAGCGTCGAAACCAGGTCAATTTTGGCTTAATATTTGTGACCGAGGGCCGATTTGTTACAATATAACCGTGAATTGTATTTTAGGTATGGAAGTTTTCCGGCATTATAAAGTAAACATCGACATAGGCAGTGGACTTTGCTATTTCCGAGTGGGCAGTCGTAGTGTGAAGGTCAATCTTGTAAAGTCAACAATAGAGCGTAATGGCCAATTACAGAAACAAGCTGAAGTAAAATTAGTTTACCCACAAGTGTTATTGATAGATATTCCTTTCCCCGAACAATTAGACACAGAAATAATTAACGAACAGACCGCCCACGAGAAGGTAGGAAAATCCACTTGTCTTTCAGAAACTCAACAAAATGAACTAGCAGATCTTATTTATGAATACCGAGACATTTTTAGAAAACAGCCGACAATCAAAAATTATGAATACAAAATGGAAGTCTACCCACATAAAACGTACTGCCATAAATCATATGCGATACCATGGGCAAAGAAGGAAGCGGTTCGCTAAGAAATAGATAGAATGGTTCTGTGGAAGGTGATAGAATCTTGACATTCACCGTACTGCAGTCCCATCCTAGCTGTCAGCAATCCTGACGGGTCAGTCAGATTAGTACTTGATGCGCGGGAAATTAATAAGATCATCGCACCAACACGCACTAGGACGGAAAACTTAGATGAGCAATTGCTTATATATCATGGAGTGAAGTATTTAACATCCGTTGGCATGAAGGTTTCGTATTGGCAAATAGCCCTACATAGTGTTAGAAAATATACTGCGTTCATTCATGCTGGTAGAAGCTATCAGTTCCAAGTACTGCCATTCGGACTCGTGCTGGGGTGTTTATAGAGGTTTTAGGCAGAGTATTGGGTCCAGAACTGATTAGCAAAGTGACGTTGTATGTAGACGATCTCTTGATAGCCACGGAGACCTGGCAAGAGGATATAGAATTGGTACACAAGGTGTTCCAAAAGTTCCGAGAATATGACGTCTCAGCAAATTTTAAGAGGTCCGAATTCGGAAGGAATCGAATAAAATTTTTAGGCCACATTATTTCACCAGGCGGAATTTTACCACATCCAAAAAGGCTTGATGCCATAAAATATTTCCCCTCACCACAAGCTTGTAAACAATTGAAAGCTTTTCTGGGGGTCATGTCATTTTTCTGAAAATTCGTGCGCAAACAGTTACTGAATAGTGATTCCCTACTCAACCTTTTAAGGAAAAACCACACGTGGTTGTGGACAGAAAAATGTGAGGATGATTTCGTAAAAATCAAACAGGCACTCATAAACGCACCCATTTTGAAGCGTCCTAACATGAACTACAACTTTTGTTTGAGCACGGACGCCTCATGTCAGGGATTAGGCGCTTGTCTGTTCCAATCAGTAAATGATAATGGAGAACAGAAAGTAAACATAATTAGTTTTGCCAGTAGAACGTTAACAGAATGCGAAAGAACCTATTCGGCAACTGAACTTGAAGCGTTAGCTGTAGTGTGGGCTTTCCGCAAGTTCCAATACTATCTCTGGCGAAGGCATACACGAGTGTTTTGTGACCATCAAGCATTATCGTTTCTACTCACATGTAAATTGCTGCAAAAACGGATTGCATGTTGGTGTTTATTTAAATAATGGTTTAAATGGCTCTGAGCACTATGGGACTTAACATCTGTGGTCATCAGTCCCCTAGAACGTAGAACTACTTAAACCTAACTAACCTAAGGACATCACACACATCCATGCCCGAGGCAGGATTCGAACCTGCGACCGTAGCAGTCGCGCGGTTCCGGACTGAGCGCCTTAACCGCGAGACCACCGCGGCCGGCTGGTGTTTATTCCTCCAGGAATTTGATTTTGAGATAGTTTATATCAAGGGTGAACAGAATGTAATTGCCGACGCATTATCGCTTCTTCCACAAGGCTTGAGCGAGTGGAATGAATTGTTCGAACAGACTTTCGATTTTAGTTTTTCTGATGCATAATGGCACATTTCAACCATATTACAGAAAGATGTGTAAGGACATGAGCAAACTACAAAATGAGGACAATAGATGGAGACAAGTTATACAAAAACTGCAGGCAGATGACAATAGTACATTGAAACAATATTACACACTGTCAAACGATGCTCTTTTCTACAGGCGCAATCCACAATCCAACACCTGGTGTGTATGCATCCCGGAAGAATACGTAGACAATTTGATAAGACACACACATAGAGTATGGGGACACTATGGGGTATCAAAATGTACAGCGAAAATATCAATGTATTGTTACTTTCCGAATCTCAGACGCAGGATTGAATAAATAATAAAAAAGTGTACAATATGACAGAAGGTTAAACATCTTAATAGATCTTGTTAGGACGTATTACACCCTATCATTCCAACTAGACAAAGAGAACTAGTTTCCGTGGACGCAGCAGGATCATATCCACGAGCTAGGGGAGGAGTTAGATATGTGATCGCATTTTATGATGTCTTCACAAAGTACTTAAAAATGTATGCTATAAAAGCAGTACTGTCGGGATCAATAATCAAACGCATGATGGAAGACTACATACCACTAGCGGGAAAACCGAAAATTATATTAACTGATATTGCAACAAACTTCACTTGTAATAAATGGAAAACATTTCTCGAATCTCAAAACATAAAACAGGTATTGGTATCCAAATTTCACCCAGAATCGAGTCCAAGTGAGAGAAATTTTAAAGAATTTAATCGCTTTATAAGAACTTATATCCCAAATAAACAGACAAAATGGGTAGATTTCAGCATATTGTAAATAATTTAATTCATACTTCAACAGGCTTTACAACTACAGAGTTAATGTTTCATGGCACAGAACTTGACGAATAGGCTAAACCTCTACCTAAATTAGCCACAAAGGAAAAAACACTAGACGAAAAGGTACGTCAATCATTGCTACACATGGAAGAACAAGCAGAAATAAGGAGAAAACAGTTGAAGAAAAAGATAAGAAAGGTTACAGAATTTAACATTGGACAGGAAGTACTATTACGTACCCACCCAAAATCATCTAAAATTAAGGCATTAAACAAAAAGTGGCAGTTGTTGTATGATGGCCCTTTCATTATAATAGACAAACCTCACCCAGGATGTTATCTGTTAGGTAACACACGAACGGGCAAGGTGAAAGGGTTATACCCCCACAACGATATCAAGGAATTTTTTCATTAAAGGTTATATGCTATTTTAACAAAATTGAAATTATACAACCTTGGATCACATAGTAAAATTGCTGGCATTAACCTAAGAAACTTGCGAACACGAAAAAAAATACTCTAAGTCTGGTGTTCGTAGTTTAAGAAGTACATTGAAAATTACAGTCAGTTAGTGAAAAACATGCATTAAACTAGAAAACATAACTGAAGTGTCAATTAAACATCGAAACTAGTAAGCAACTGGGGGCATATGCCAGCTTAAAAACGCATAGTTAACGACACCTAGTGAAACATGTGTTACTGTGAGTCTTAACACTATAAAATAAACCATACAGTACTTTTGTAGTCTAACTCAGTTATTTAAGAGAGAGGAACAAATTAGCGCGAAGGTCAGAGTTTGTTCGCTTGAGACGAGCAACAAACCACGCGTCGAAGTTGCAATCCAACGCTCAGCTGATGAGCACGCGATAGCTGCATGGCAAGACGAGGACATTGGCCGCGCTGTAGGCAGCGAGCCGGGAGGAAATCTTCCCTCTTCCCTGTCCGATCAGCTGAGTGTATACAAAGCGCGAAGGCGCATGCGCGGTCGAGTCCAGTTGACACGTGACTCATATTACACGATGGCGGCTATCACGAATAATGTTCACCAACAATGCAGAGTTTTCCCCGCGCCTACGGTACAGTCGTGGTACATAAGCGCGCATGCGCGGAACGTTTAAAAGTTTTTGAGACCACGCTCACTATGAGACGCTGTGACGAAAGTCATTCAAAAACAAGAAAGAAAAGGGTTCACAAGTCTTGTAAATAGTAGCTTAGAAAATTTAATTATGAGCTGGTACTAAGTAATAAAAGTGAACATACAACTACATACCGGTCATGGACGGTATTGTAATATTATATTATAATGATTAAAATCTCAGCTTGTACGGAAGGAGAAAGAAAATAGCACAATAGAACAAATAAATAATGCAGCTACATAACCGGAAGAAAGGCTATGTACACGAGAACAACACACAATTACATATAGGGAAAAGCTAGTAGCAAAGAGGAAAGCAGAGAGATAACGCATACTTCTACATTACACAGTAGCGAGCGATTTTCAGAATGTGCAACAAGATAAACGCGTGAATTTTTGTGACTAAGGAAGCGAATGACACAAGCTTTAAAATAGGAAAATAATAAACAGATCAATGCAACGTGAGTAATGAACTGAATCGCCCTCAAAACAAATACCTAGGCTTTATAGAGAGAGAAACATATTAACGTTAGGAAACACCTAAAGCACTCAGCAAACAACTTTGTAGAATATATAAGCTATACACGAGGGTACATGTACGAAAGCTAAAGTGTAAAGGAGGAAAATATGGAATGATTGCGCATTAATGGACCGTAAGGCAGTTATGTATGTAAGAAGAAATATTTAGTTGTAAGTATTATTAGTATGAGGGGACGATGCTCAGCACACCCTTAATTATTTTGGAATATTGAGGGAATGGTGCAGGGTACCGAAAAAGGGCCCCACCAGCAAAGTGTATATTATAGTGGTAGATATTTCTTGTGTGTATAAACGTATGTATGAATATGTGAAAAAAATTATATCTTTCATACATATCACGATTTACAGTCACAAAGAATGAAAATCATATCGCCGCTATACGAGAAACAGGTAAGTAGTGTGATCGACAAACTGTAAACAAAGGAATCGTCTATAAAATGAATTATGAACAAAAACGTCATACAGAATTTTATGCTGCACTGAAGCTATGAAAGTCGGATTATTCGTGTACATAGATTTTCATGAGAACCGTTGCATTAAAATGTTTGTATTTTTTTTTCTCATGATAACACAAGACGCCTAGAAGCGCACTTTAATTGAAGATGATACACGCACGCAAGGGCGTGCCGCTATTATGAAACACTATACATAGTTGTAGTAGTTACACCCTGAACTTCAAGATTTTATGTTTATATGTCCATGTTAATGTGGGAAGTTTTATTAGGGGTAATGATTTACAAGCACACCAGAACGTGCTTAAGCACAAAACACTGTACATATTAGGGTTATGCTGCATATAAATGATTATTTCGTGCATTTTCAGATTTTATACGTAAAAAAACCGTAGAATACACGTAGTCGTTGCCATTACCCTAAGTAGAAGGTAGAAAATTCCCTTCCCAAGCTTCAGTGGAGCGGCTACAGGTGTATTCTCTGCATGCTGATGCATGTAGTTGCGTAAGAAGAATACGTAACGGAAGGTAAACCTTAACTTACACTCGAGTTCAAGAATGAAAACAAAGGACTTGTCCCTTCTAACAGATTAATGGAAAAAGGTGTGTGTGTCAGTAAAATCCAAGACGAAGAAGCCGCTATGAGTGGTCGAAAAATTTTCAATTTTCGTCGAGTTTTTTCCTGTAATTAGTGGAAACAATGTATTGTATGTGTTATATGTTATTCCATTGTATGTGATGTATTTTGTATTTCATGCCAAGTCCCGCGACTTACAAATTTGTGAATACTTATGTAGATTGACCAGAAGTATTGAGGGGAATGAATCTCGGTGGAATAGGTAAAAGGGGTTAACGCGAAGAAAAAAGTGTAGTGAAAAAGAAAGTTTCGATCGCAATACTCCCGGTTAAAGTGGTGTGTGTAGAAATTAAAATTGTGCAAAGTAGTGCTACGACGCAAGTGTCAGCGAGCCTAAACAAGTGACATCGAAAATTGAAGCTTGTATCGTCAGACGACCCATGGCGTCACAATAAGAAAAGACAATGCCAAACCAGTTTGACATCGTAGGCTTCTTACCTGGAGCTGCATCGACGGGATCGTCCTCCGCCTCGCACATAGTGTGGTGTGTTCTTCGGGGCACATATTCCAATGTACCTCGTCGTATCCAGTC
This sequence comes from Schistocerca piceifrons, assembly GCF_021461385.2. Taxonomy (NCBI): domain Eukaryota; kingdom Metazoa; phylum Arthropoda; class Insecta; order Orthoptera; family Acrididae; genus Schistocerca; species Schistocerca piceifrons. Next base: position 897,341,010 of record NC_060140.1, on the reverse strand, counting down.
TAAGTACTGGAAGGAACTACTAAAAGCACACGCATACTGAGGTTCGGAAGTCTAGATGGTACCCGCACATGGATGTATATTCACTGCGCTAACGGACGACCAAACAATGAGGCACACGTATCGCCCGCCCATATTCAACACTGGGGCTAACCAACAAAGCTCGTCGCCCCAGAATAAATACAGAAAGCAATACAAGGACTTAATTTTCACCTCTGATGAGGAAGGAAACATTTGTAAGTAACGTTGTATTCATTGTGTATTTTATTGTCCGAACTTTACTAAGTGACGTCATTTTCTCAGTACAAATCAAAAGTTTGTGTATTAGGATTAAGGTTTGTAAATATTAGCATAAGTATGCCAAAAACCTGACACACACTCAGTAATGCCACAGAATTCACAGTGCCACGAAAACGAGACAGTGAAAATGAAGTTTGTAAATAAAAGACCCCCCCAAACCTATCAATTGCAAGGTCGACTGCTGTATCCTGTCAACCAAATAAAATTTTCTAGTGACAGTACACAGTAGGGGGGCAGTTGTAATGACACATTCCGACGCAGAGACATACAATACCCTAAAGGCTGCGCCAAAGATTAAATTGAGAGGGATGTAGAATATAATCTCTCTAATGTTCATATTGGATTCTCTTTTGTTTCATACTCCAAGAATGAGTTAAGAGACACTTTCGATTGTTACCTTGTAGAGGATGGACGTAATTTTTGGGGTGTGCGGAAAGGCATCCATCTTGTTAGTATTTATGGTTTGTGCGACGATCAGAGCAAGTCTTATTGTCTTGTGAATAAAAAAATAGTGAGAAGTATCTAAGTTTTACGAAAATTATTTAAAGCGAAGTAGCATTGTATTCCTTGGTTTCCACCGTCTTCGTGAAGTGGACCGATGCCGACTAAGGAAGATACACACGGTCAACAAAGAAAAGAACATCGATGGCGGCTAATGAATTAATATTGTGGCAGAAGGACGAATTCTACGTCTAAGGCGAGAACTCTGAATAAATCAACAATGACGTAGAATTCAAAAATGTAATTAATCGGAATGGTAAATTATATTACAGGCGAATTTCACACAGCATTGAATTTGTCCGCATTCAAGCCGGTCAATACAGTCTGAAAAAAGCCTTTCAGAGATTTTAAAGTTAAAGTGCCATATCCATAATTTTTTTCTCTTTTCAGAAAATCAATAAATTTAATTCTTTTTTATTTATTTCGCCACACCTGGCAGCGGTAACTGTATCTGTCGAGGTGCTGTCCCCGTTTTTCTTCTTCTGTTTCTTGTTTACCTCTTCTTCCATAACTCCGACCAGCAGCTTTCGTAGCCTTTTGGATCTTTTGTATTTGGATAATTTATTTCCAGTAGTTCGATGTTCACCAGAAAGCTAATGTCTGTGGCGAACTCTTCCGTCCGCACTTCCTTGTCGGGCAGTGTCGGCGCGTGCGTCTTCTCGTCTTCTCTGCCGCCGCTCTTCGTCTGTGAGGTGCGATTTGCTATCATATTCTTTTGTGTGCTGGTCTGCATGGCTTGATCTTGTGCCATACGGTCTTCTGTCTGGGACGCTGCAATAATGCACAGTTGCGCACCACCGTCGCTTCCATATGCGGCCTGCGGTGGTACGCCTCTCTCAGCATTTGGCAGGCTGCCTCCATCTCTGCGTGGAGTGCCATCTTGCTTTGCTACACTCAAATTTCAGTTCCTGCCTTGGAAACTATCTTTGGTACCACTAACAGCCTTTGCATATGACCGGAATTTCTTTGGGTTTTGTGAAACATCATTTGACAATATTCTGCTACGGCAGTCACTGAAGGCATCACATATTCCTCTCTTGACAGCCGCGAGACTCAGAGGGCCATAGACACGGGTTCCCAGGTAGATGCCGTGTTTCTTGACTTTCGCAAGGCATTTGGTACAGTTCCCCACAGTCGTTTAATGAACAAAGTAAGAGCATATGGACTATCAGACCAATTGTGTGATTGGACTGAAGAGTTCCCATATAAGAGAACGCAGTATGTCATTCTAAATGAAGAGAAGTCTTCCGAAGTACGGGTGTGCTGCGGGGGAGTGTTGTAGGACCGTTGCTGTACACAATATTTATAAATGGCCTTGTGGATAACATCAGAAGTTCACTGAGGCTTTTTGCTGACGATGCTGTAGTACATCGAGAGGTTGTAACAATGGAAAATTGTATTGAAATGCAGGAGGAGCTGCAACGAATAGACGCATGGTGCAGGAAATGGCAATTGAATCTCAATGTAGACAAGTGTAATGTGCTGCGAATACGCAGAAATAAAGATCCTTTATCATTTAGCTACAATATAGCAGGTCAACAACTGGAAGCAGTTAATTCCATAAATTATCCGAGAGTAGGCATTAGGAGTGATTTAAAAGGGAATGATCATATAAAATTAATCTTCAGTAAAGCAGGTGCCAGACTGAGATTCATTGGAGGAATCCTAAGGAAGTGCAGTCCGCAAACAAAGGAAGTAGGTTACAGTACGCTTGTTCGCCCACTGTTTGAATACTGCTCACCGGTGTGGGATCCGTACCAGATAGGGTTGATAGAAGAGATAGAGAAGATCCAACGGAGAGCAGCGCGCTTCGTTACAGGATCATTTAGTAATCGTGAAAGCGTTACAGAGATGATAGATAAACTCCAGTGGAAGACTGCGAGAGAGACGCTCAGCAGCTCGGTACGGACTTTCGTTGAAGTTTCGAGAACATACCTTCAGCGAGGAGTCAAGCAGTATATAGCTCCCTCCGACGTTTATCTCACGAAGAGACCATGAGGATAAAATCAGATAGATTAGAACTCCCACAGAGGCATACCGACAATATTTCTTTCCACAAACAATACGAGACTGGAGTAGAAGGGAGAACCGATAGAGGTACTCAAGGTACCCTCTGCCACACACCGTCAGGTGGCTTGCCGAGTGTGGATGTAGATGTAGAAGCGCCAGTCGGTTGCTTTTAGTACGGCTTCGATGGCTGCATGCGGGTCGTCTCCAGTGCAGTCTCTCCATGCGCGGGCTTCTCCCAGTGCGGAGTTACTAAATACAGTTTTCCGAAATTCCTTCACGAAAGAAGACAAAGTAAATATTCCAGAATTCGAAAGCAGAACAACTGTTAGCATGCGTGGCATAAAAGTACACTACTGGCCATTAAAATTGCTACACCACGAAGATGACGTGCCACAGAAGCGAAATTTAACCGACAGGAAGAAGATGCTGTGGTATGCAAATAATTAGCTTTTCAGAGCAGCTTTTCCGAACATGCCTCCACCTTGTGCAAGATCTGAAAAAATAAATAAAGAAGTGTCTGCTGTTGTAGGCGACACTGCCAAGTTTCTATGAAGAAAGCAGTGGCTGAATTGGTGGAAATAAACCAAACAGAAATATATCCTGGGGTGTATGCATGCTCTAAAATTTATAGTGTCTCAAGTGCGGGCATAAAGGCTGCTGCAGTTGTGAGGGTGTTCTCCAGATCTGAGGACCAGTATAGTGTTAGATATACTAAATACCTTGGTGACGGGGACTCGTCTTCGTTCAAAGCTGTAACAGATAAAAATCCGTACAATACAAAATAGAAAAGTTGGAACGTGTTGGCCACAACCGAAAGACGCTTTTTGGTAGGCTTCATCGCTTGCTGAAAGAGAAGAAAGGTGAAGTACTTGAGGATGGAAAACTACTAGGAGGAAAAGGCAGGCGTACTCTGAAAGAAACTGATTCTCTTTAGTTATTTTATGGGAGACCTATCAGGAAAAACACACGTAAATTAGAGACAATTACGCGTGCTGTGTGGGCAATTTTTTTCCACAACCTATCCACTTACCAAACACCAATGCACAGTCTGTGTCCGAAAGATGATTGGTGTATGTTCAACAACAGAAATGAGACGTATTCACACAAATACTCATTATCAGAACCTGTTATGAATGCAATGAAGCCCACATGCACGTTTCTTGTAAACCCTGATTTATTGAGGCAGTGTCTTCACGGAAAGACACAAAATGCAAATAAAAACCTAAATAATTTAATTTGGATTAGATGTTCAGAGAGGACATTCTGTGGACTTGAAGTACTCAAAATAGGTGTCTATGATGCAGTTTTATGTTGCAATAACAGAAATAATGGCAGAATTTAAGTGCTGAAGCGAGTTGGTGTAGAGCCTGGTGTACTTACAACAAGAGCACTTTACACCACAGACGAGAGTAGGGTCAAGAAAGCTAACTGATCAGTGTGTTAACTACAAATACAGGCCAGGCAGATTGGAAGAGAAACCTGGAGAATGAGGAGTGTCAGTATGGAGGATTTTAAAATTGAGTTAAGCTTATTACATGTAGAAGTGTGAGGAGAAAGTCTTTGAACCTCATTTTCTCTGTTACATTTCTTACGTTATTAGAAGCCTTTTCTCAAATAGTATATGTGCTGATGCTATGAAATTTTCAGAAACTGTTCGCAACGCGTTGCTGATTCTGTATGTACGTAGAAAAAAGTTAATTTTGGATGTGCAAAATTAAAAACTCTGTTAATGATACACTTTGTACCGTAGATTAATAACGGTAGTTCAGTTCTCGTATAACCTTCTCAGGACACTACAATAAAATTTTCAGATTAATTGCATGATTAGAATTAGAATTATGGCTTTTTATAAAAAAGAGAACAAGAAATTAAAAATTCTAAGTTCTGGCATAATATTAATCCTGCATATTTTATTATATTTTTCTGTTAAACCACAGTTCTGTTGCTTTACATATGCAAAATTTTAGATTTGTACATTAATAAATATGTCTGTACTGATTTTTTAAATAAATGTTTACGTTTTCCGTTACATCCCCCTTTAAGGTACATTTGTTCCCGGGCTAGTGGCGCGCGCGTATATGCCTTACCTACTTACTCTTTGATGTTTTACTTTAGTCCAGCCAACCTCTTTGCATTCAGTTTCTTTGTTCGGGCTGTCTCTCTGCCATAAAACTCTCCCGCTGAACGCGCATTTGTCCGTGGTGTGCTGTGAGTGAAATACTGCGGAGTATCGAGTGTCTATCAGAGAGAAGGTTCGCGCTGGCTAAAACATCTCACATCTACACTAATGAAGAATATGAAGATATGGTGTCTGTTGACGGTTTCTGCGATGACAGCGCTCGTGTTGCTGTCGAAGAATACCGTCGGTGTTTTCCATACAGTCGAATTACTGATCGTAGAGTATCTACCAGAGTTTTCAGTAAATTGCGTGAAACAGGCATTCTTCCACATTCCCATTTTTCTTCTGAACGTGTAGCACGACAACTTGTGCATGGACAGCAACACATTGCTGAAAAGGTGCAGCGTAATACTACTGCCAGCAGACAGCGCTTTTCTGCAGTTATCAATGTCCAACGAGCATGTGTATGGTGAACATTCCATGCAAAAAACTTGTATCCATCCACAGACTGCGTGTCCACAATGTTCACATGGGCGACAAGCCACAAGACTTGAATTTTGTCGTTGGTTAAATGACAATCGTCATTTGTTTCCATTAGTGTAACGTCCCCTTAGAAAAATTATAAATGACTGTGCTGATAAGCCTCTTACGTTATTTGATTTTCAAACAGCTGAGCAAAACTGAACGTACTCAGACATTTCTCTCTCTACTTATTCTGTTCATCACTAAACTCCCACACAATTTTTTTTTTTTTTAGCGTAACCTAATCCGACTTCCAATAATCCCTGACTAACAATAACCTATACCTTTCATGAATCACTTACCTCACAAAAATCTTCGTTACTCGAACTACTGCAATACAGCGAGCGCCAATATTGCCAGCTAAATGAAAGATTCTAACTACTGAAGGCATTAACTAGTGATAGGCATAGTTAGCAAATGAAAGATTTTGATAGAGAACAAACGATGTATTTACCTTAATAGTGTTCAAAAGTCATATATATCAGTTCATGACATCCAGTCTTACAAATTTCCTTTTTCTGACGGACAAACGTCCAGATCGTCCGCTCTCAAAACTCTGCCATCTCTCTCCCCACATCCACCACAGCTGGCGGCTCACCTCCAACTGCGCAACGCTACGCGCTGTTCACATCCAACTGCCCAACACTACAATACTGAATATTCCAACGATAACAACCAGCCACAGACTGCACACAGCACAGTCAGTGATTTTCATACAGACCGCTAAGTGGCGTTACCAACATAAAAACCTAAACATCCTACTTACATTAGTACTATTCACTGACGAAGCCATGGTTACACGGAATGGAATCAACCACACACGGCATAATCATTGATGGTCGCAGAAAAATCTGGACGCTACAGTAGAAACCAATATCCAAGTTCGGTTTTCGATCATTACTTGGTGCGGCATGATCGGTAACATGTTGATAGGTCCAGTTATTTTAGAAGAGCGAATGACGGGCCAGTATGAGTTACATTTTTGCAAAATGCATTTGTTGAACACCTTGAGTACGTTCCTATGGCCACACGGACTGCAGTGTACTTCCAGCATGACGAAATCCCTCCACATTTTACCAGACATGACAGGGAATGTCTCAACCGCACTTACCCTAATCGCTGGATTGGTCGTGGTAGTACAGTTAACTGGCCATCAGCATCGCCGTACCTTACGGCATTAGACTTTTGTTTACTGGATAGGATGAAGTCTGAGATGTAGATTCGAAAGGTGAATGTTCAAGTGTGTGTGAATTCCTAAGGGACCAAACTGCTTAGGTCATCGGTCCCTAGACTTACACACTACTTAAACTAACTTATGCGAAGAACAACACACACATGCCCGAGGGAGGACTCGAACCTCCGGCGGGAGGGGCCTTGGAAAGGTAAATACGCGAGATGAACCGCTTGGTCACATTATGGACCCTGCTGTCCTCACTAGGGGACGTGCAGAGGTATCCATATAAGCAACACAACATTTTTTCCGAAGAGTGCACAAACGCAATGAAGTTGACGCGGGAATATTCAAATATTTGTTGTGAACTGTACACCAGCTGTAAGCTGACGAGTACGATAATGCTTAAACGTTGATTTGCTACACATACTTATTTTTCAGTTTGATGCTTTGTAATACTCGTGTTGTAATTCGTACTAACTGTTGTACAAGTGTAAACCCACAATGTATTGAATAATACAGAAAATAAAAAGCAACGAACGTCTAATGTGTTGTCTCGGAAACCATTCGGAATAGGACGTATGTCCATATGAAGCTTTTCGCCTCAAATTATCTTTCCTATCATATCTCTGAATATTGACCATTCTTCTTGGGACATTCTGTACACTAGACACAGAACTTACAAATCGGCACAAGTGCAGCAACATTCCGCCTAGCGTGTTTCTTCACAATGTGGGTTCCAAGTTTACATATTCGATGTCTCGGTATAAACACAGATTCCAACTGACTAACCTGCGCCCCTTCGAGCTGCCTACCAAAATCCAAATGCAAATTACTAGCGCTAGTGTTCTACATTATTCGTGAAAGTTCAAGCTCCGAGTAAGATGAAATGACAGTACGATTGGCACATGATAAAATGAAGACAGGCATAAGTGAAAATTAATATTTCAAACTTTTCAAAAAGATGAGAACTCCACTTTTGTAGTGTACTGATTTATTCATATGTGGACAAAGAATTGAAAATTTTAATAAGCAGCGTATGTTGTTCCATTAGAAGATCTTATGGGGAAAAATAAATGATAGTATACCCTCCCACCCCTTTTGAGGAACGTAAATGTCGACCATACTCTTTTTCTGCCTCAATAATTGGAAATGGCCGCTGCAACACTGATGCACTTTATTCTCCTTCATCTCGGGTTCCACATTTAGCAGTGACATACATTAGTAAGCAGGCTATTTGCGGCATGGGAGTTCGCAGAGCTCTACTGAGAACTGACGCCCTTCGAAAATCATTCGGGGAACATTTCCACCCAGTCATTGCTGGCGAAAAATCTCTTTACGCCGACGACTTTCTGGTGCTTTTAGGTCAGCAGCGCAGATCATCTTTGCAAAGTTCAAGCTGGATAGCGAACCCGAGTGACCCCAGCAACGGTTTTAATTCCACTCTGTCCATATAATTGAAGATATTAATACCACGGGAGTGCGGCGATGTGACACACACACACACACACACACACACACACACACACTCACACACACGGACACACGGACACGGCGCTAATGCACGCAATTTCCGCCGGCTAAATCAGGTTGGCCGGTGTGTGCTGCGTTTGACTGCGATAACATGCGCTCTCAAATGGAGCGCGATGGCTCATTACGACGTATCACATCATATTGGTTTACGGGTAATTCTGTTGGCAAATGCCCAACGTCAAACTTAATTCGATTTGTAAAGCTGCGGTATGAACGCTTATATTGCGTGCTCCGTGGAGAAGTAGCGCAGAGCCGGCCGGTGCGGCTGAGCGGTTCTAGCCGCTTCAGTCTGGAACCGCGCGACCACTACGGTTGCAGGTTCGAATCCTGCCTCGGGCATGGATGTATGTGATGTCCTTAGGTTAGTTAGGTTTAAGTAGTTCTAAGTTCTAGGGGACTGATGACCACAGATGATAAGTCCTATAGTGCTCAGAGCCATTTGAACCATTTTTGAAGTAGCGCAGAAAAAATGACAGTGGGTTAATGTTGACAATATTCTTTGTTGATTTAATGCTTCCTCGCTGCCCTTAATGTTCCTGCAAATATCATACGATGATTCCGTTTTTTATTGACTTTTGTTTTACGTAGACCATGCAGCCTACTAGTTTGCAGCACAAATTTTTTTATTTACTTTATTGTCTTCGGACCCTGGAAATGTTATTTTAGAATTTGTTTAGATAAATCAGAGTATACATTAGTTTAAGTAGTACCCTGGTACAAAGTTACATAGGCTTAACAAAGGACAGATTCTGACATTAAACAAATTTTACATCCACGGAAACTGAAATGAGCACACTAGACAAAATGTAACACAGGATATACAAAGGCTGCTGGTAAAGTAATACATAGTCCGTAAAGGCCTTGAAGACGCAACGGTAAAGACCGGCCACCCTGTCATCCTCAGACCTTACGCGTCAAGGAAGGGCGTGTGGTCAGCTCACCGCTATCCTAGCCGTTGTCAGTTTTCGTGACCGGAGACGCTACAGCTCAGTTAAGTAGCTCGTCAGCCTCACAAGGGCTGAGTGCATCCCGTTTGCCAACAGCATTAAGCAGACCCGGACGGTGACCCAAGCCCGACAGCGCTTAAATTCAAATTAAAATTGAAACAAATGAGCCCTCGGTCACTATTATTTTTAGTCTTATTGACCAGGTTTCAACACTTCTAAGAGTGCCTTCATCAGAATTAAAACAATTAAAATGGCCTATAACATAGTTACCAATTTATAGGAAAAGACAAAAAATGGTTCAAATGGCTCTGAGCACTATGGGACTCAACGGCTGTGGTCATCAGTCCCCTAGAACTGAGAACTACTTAAACCTAACTAACCGAAGCAGGATTCGAACCTGCGACCGTAGCAGCAGCGCGGCTCCGGACTGGAGCGCCTAGAACCGCACAGCCACCGCGCCCGGCTATAGGAAAAGACATTATTATCTAAAAAGTATAAGCACTGACTAACAAAAGACAGAGGCAGTACTTATAAGTCACATATAAAATAATTAACAGGCCAAAAGGGCTTTAGTCACAAAATATATAAAAAGGAATGCGTGAAGGTGAGCCACTACGGGCTGCTCTTACCTGTACAGCCACAGGTTGCAACGGACTGACGCGCCCACGTCAACAAGTGCGCGCAGGTGGACATGACATTGCATCGAGAGTGCCATCTAGTAGTCGCAAGTACAACTTGGCTACTTAACATTCAAGAGTAGACAGACGAAAAGTATAATGAATATTGTTCTGAAGCATACAAACGTCATTATAGAAAATACAGGAAGGGCTGAATGACACAGCTTGTGGAAATCGATATAACATGAAATACAGCCAATAAACCATTTAGTAAATGAAAAATTATGAGTTGACTTAGATGGAAAAAACATTTCGGTAAACTGTTGTAAGTAGGCTGTTTATGTTTTCTTATTGGTAACGCCACGTAGCGCTCTGTATGAAAATCACTGGCTGTGCTGTGTGCAGTCTGTGGCTAGTTTGCATTGTTGTCTGCCATTGTAGTGTTGGGTAGCTGGATGTGAACAGCGCGTAGCGTTGCGCAGTTGGAGGTGAGCCGCCAGCAATTGTGGATGTGGGAGAGAGATGGCGGAGTTTTGAAATTTGTAAGACTGGATGTCATGAACTGCTATATATATTATGACTTTTGATGATATTAAGGTAAATACATTGATTGTTCTCTATTAAAATCTTTCATTTGCTAACTATCCCTATCAGTAGTTAGTGCCTTCCGTAGTTTGAATCTTTTATTTAGCTGGCAGTAGTGGCGCTCGCTGTATTGCAGTAGTTCGAGTAACCAAGATTTTTGTGAGGTAAGCGATTTGTGAAACGTATAGGTTAATGTTAGTCAGGGTCATTTTTTTGTAGGGATTTTTGGAAGTCAGAGTGCGTTGCGCTAAAAATATTGTGTGTCAGTTTAAGCACAGTCTCGTGTATAATTGTTCAAAAAGGGGACGTTTCATATGGCGACCCTTAGCCGAGGAAACCCACTGGAATCTTCTGATTTTTTCTTGTAGTTTGTGTAATTAATGTAGCTTTTGTTTATTGCTAGCGCGTAATTATAGAGAGAATTTCCTTTGTAGTTGTAGTCTTTCATTGTTGTACAGTAAAACAGGTGTGGCACGCATGTAAATTTGCACCAAGTATTTCGCAGCTTGCAATTAACTAGATATTATTTTCAGCGCTATGTTAATGTGTTTTCTTATTTTCTGTGTTATCGTGTGAAATATTGTGACAATAATGGCGTGTGAAAAACGTAATACTAGGCTCCAAAGTAAACTGAGAAATGACAGTGAAGACGAAAGCAGTGTGTTAGCGCCACCGAGTAATGAATTAACTAATGTTCAATGTAGTAATTTGGTACTTGTACATAGGGAAATGGAGCGGGCTGCAAACAATGGTGTAGACAGTGAAACAATTAGTGAACAGGGAAGCATTATCGATCGATCGGTCGGCAACAGCTTGCCTCAGGAATCCGAAATGACAGGACACAATCTTGCAAATACTGTAGATTCAGGTTTTGCGTCCTCACCGTTTTCTCAAATAAGTCAAGACACATTTTCTGCTTTTCAAACTGCGAATATTGCCGGTTCAAATGCATTGCCGAATAGCACTGAGGAACATGTTTCAGACACCAGTGCATTGTTATTACAATTAATGCAACAAATGGGACAAAAGCTTCAAAAGTTAGACACAATGGCAAAAAATCTTCAAAAGTTAGACACAATGGAACAAAATCAGAGACAAACACAGCAAAAGCTCCAAAAGTTAGACACCACACTTGAACAAACACGTGAAGATTTAACTACTGAGTTACATAACATTGAATCGATGTATCAAAAAGTCTGTAATGACGTAAAAACACAGATTTGTGAGCATTCTCAACCTATTTTTTCGCGACATGAAAATGCATTACAGAATCACGAAGCAGCCATAAAAGAACTGCAAACTATTGTTCATCAAAATCATGAGACTTTGCAAGCTAAAATTGACTCGGTTGCATCTACCGATTCGGTTACGCAACTTGCAAAAACTCAAGAAAACTTAAAGGACACAGTAGAAAGACACATGGAGGAAATTAGTTCATTATCAGAGAAAGTAGGTGAACTTTCAGATCAGCTAAATAATTTATCTACGAAGGTAGATGATAATCTGAATGACACAAAACCGGTAGCCTTTAATGACACAGAAGAGTACGAACAAATTAGGAAATTCAAACAAAATCTGAATCAAATTAATACACAACACCAAAGAGAAATCCGGGAAGTACAAGATCAGCTGACACAGGTAATACAAGAATTACGTATTTCAGAGGACACTCGCGCTCCAATACTGGAAGAGGGACATAGAAATACGGTTCAGCCACAAAATAATAACATAGGGCACTTCGGAAATTATGAAAGAAATTGGCAAGGTACACCGAATTTTGAGATGGAACCGCCGAAACGACGTAACAATGACCGACATCCGACTCGCCAACATGATGATTTTGACTATAAGCTGTTCATTACTACGCGTAAATTCAAAACATTCAAGAATTCTGGCAACGACATTTACCCAGAAGCGTGGCTTCATCAATTCTTTCATTGTTTTCCTCCCAACTGGTCATTAGAACACAGATTAGAATTTATGTGTGGCTACTTAGAGAATGAACCAGCTGTAAGAATGCGATCGGTCATTCACGATTGTCACAGTGAAGGAGAATTTTATCATGCCTTCCTCTCAGCATATTGGTCTCAAGCTACACAAGACAGAGTAAAACATAGCATCATGATGATGAAACGCTTTGAACAATCTGAATTTTCCAGTCTTGTCACATATTTTGAAGACATGCTGCATAAGAATCAATATCTTTCAAACCCATACAGCCCTTCAGAACTCATCCGCATTTGCTTAATCAAATTGCCTGAACATTTACGACATATTATTTTAGCAGGACGTTGCAAGGACGACGTTGAAGCTTTTCAGGGACTCTTAGAAGAACTGGAAATTGACACTGACAATCGCGGAAATCGCGGAACGCGAAAACAGGAACACAAAAATTACAGGTCACATCCGTCACAATTCCGCGACGAAAGAAATAATAACTGGACACGACAAGGCTATTCTCACAACACAAATCTTGACCAAAACAGACACCATCCATATGACAACCGTTGGCAGAATAATAGTTACAGAGAAAGATCGCTTTTCCATAGTAATGAATGTGACAGAGACAACCATAGAAAAAGACAATATGGGAGCCAAAATAATTATTATCAAGGGAGACAGAATAACTTCAGACGCAACGGTCCACCACGCAGTTACTATTCCGGGAGAAATTCTCCACCACATAACCGACAAACAAGACACTATGTAAACTACCGACAAAACGACAGACCTGAATTATTCCATCAAAACTGGCGAGCTTCAAACAGGGCAGGGCCTTCTCGGCAAGGTGAATTTGTAGAAGTTAGGTCTCCTAATCCCAATAACGACGCGCACCAACAAAGGAACAGACAATGACTCGCACCGCAGGCAGCCGCGTGCGCCGGCTGGCTCAGAGAAAAATAACATAGACGCTAACCTTGAGAAAAATTTTAGCATTCCTCACCGACGTATACCGCATGATAATTCCGATCAAGCTAAACCTCTGCGTACCAGGAAGAGTAAAGGTTTACACCACATTTCACATGTAAAACCGTTTATTGAAAGATAATCTGCTTTTTAACTTTGTCTTTGCCATATGACTTTTCACTTTACATTGCTAGTATGCTTTGTCAGACTTAGAATCTGTTAACATGCAACTATGTTTGAAGTTAAATATCCAGTCATGAACCAAGAGAACTTATTTAAACAGAAATTACGAATGCATTGTTATAGTGCACAGATGACACAGTGTTGTGTTTGTACATTCTTGCTTGTTAGTTGCACGATTACGTAACGACTATCAGGCTTACATATTTAGGACATATACTGGTACTGCTAATGAAATTTTAATGCAACATTTTGGTTTACTTGAAGATACATTCTGGATTTAAAGTACTTTCTGTGAGATGCCAGATGACACAATGGTTAGTTTATGTGACAACTACAAGATTTTATCACGACACTACTAATGAGTGACAATTTACAATGTTGCTTTTGCGGTGTATCTGTTTTATAACTGCACAGTTTTTCTGAATTATTCTGGACAGTAAAACATGTTTCAGTAGTAACTTTTGTGATATATCTACAATGAGACAGCCCTTTCTGTGGCACAACAATACGTTACAGCACAGTACTTCCTTCATCACGGCAATAAGCGTAATAACTAAGATATCTATACGCAAAGCAATTCACTTCGTTTATTACGAGGTAAGTACATTGACTTCAGCAGAACTTTGCTTACAGAGGACGATAACTACGACACTTCCACAGAATTATCTTACAACAAGACGCACATTTAGAGCTACAGGACACATTTGAGTGATTTATTTTGTACTTGAACCATTTATTTTTCAAGATTTTCGAATTACAAAGGTTTTCCATGATACATTTCATTCCATTGCTGTAATCTGTAACACCTGAGGGTATAATTACATTAATCCTCAGGGGGGTGCACGCTTACTTTGTGTACCATGTGTTTGGCAAGGGCAAGGAGCCCTAGCTAATATGGTATTTGCTTATACAACTTTACACATCGGTACCATATTTCTCTAACACATAAATTACACAGCTATCAGATCATTTAACAGAGAGAGAAACATTTTTTTTTTAGGGTTTGGAATTATTGCAGAAAGCTACGACGTTTTTGAGATTTGACTGAGGTGTTATGATATTATTATTACGACGACGATGTGTATTATGTTGTTGAGGAATGTTTATTATGCTACGTATTTCTCATGATGAAATATTGAAGAAGTGTCGATGAATATGTATATGTATAATGAGGTAAGGAATAATGAGTAGTGGTTAGGGACTCTGATTTGTGGAAAAGGATGTTGGAAACTAAGAATCGTACTTTAGACTTATGAAATGTGTGTACATGTGTGAATGTATCACAATGCCACTGAAAATTTTTTGGACACTGATATATTCATAGGATTTTGTTTCTACACATTTGCAACGCAAATTCTCGACCTGTTAAATTTTTTATATAAGACTGCCACTGTAGCGGAAACTGCTGTCGTAAATATTTCCATAAGAAAGTTAAGTGACCACCTGCACGTAATGCGTCGTGGGCACCCAGCTGTGTCAGATGCCTGGAGAAAAAGCCATTAGTGTGTGCCTTTTCAGAGGCACAGGTAGGAAAAAAAAGGGAGGCCATTATCCTCGCTATTGACATTCCTTTGTAGAAAGCATCGCAAATACGACATGCTTAAACTTGAAAATGTATGATTATACTGTGGAGCTCTTAATTTATGATATTTACTAAAATGCCTAATGAAACGATGAGAAACATTTCACGGCTATTGTCTTGCTAATTGAGAGAAATGCCATATGGCTTGCTTTATGTATTTATTTAATTTTAATATGTAGTTTCTAGTTGCACTGCAGCATTGGATATTATAAAATTTAATAGATGTACTAATATCACTATTTTCTGTCTACAGACCCAGGAGAGAATACATTTATGATATACTTTCTTAGAAAAGAGAGCACAAATAGACATTTCCCTTCACAGGAACTGCATAAATAATTTTTTAAACGATTTGGTAACTTGTCTGCTACAGTAACTTATCGTGATGCATCACTATAGTATTAAGATGTGACATAGGTACTAGACATGGCCATCTTTAGTGTAATATTTTTTCTGATTGAGCTTTGTCATGTTTAGATATAAGTTATTGCATTTGCTGCTGCTGCTTGCCAGGCATAGTGCTACTAAATTTCACTTTGTATTACTCTGTTAAGCTAGTTTTACTACTGATTTATTTTTCTTGCTGCTGCACATTGGCTCATATTAGTTGTAATATTGCTGCTTGCTTGGCCAATTTGAATATTTTGTTATTGCTGTTTGTGTTAATTGTTTTGTACTGCTGCATTGCCTCATCCCTTAGTTTAGCATCTGAGCTCAGTAGATTTAAGTTAGCTTAAGAGGGGGTAGACTATATAAGAGAATGAGTTGCGATGAATTGGAAGAAATGCATTGAGAAGTTATATGAAAAAAGTACAGAAAGCAGGTATAGATAGGACCTTTTGTGAATAATGATGAACGAAGGGAGATCTCCAAGAAAAAAAAAGGTTTTGTTTGCAAAATACTGCAGTACCAAATGTTACACAGAAAACAAACCCTGTCCTTTCCCCCCTGTGTTATTCTTCTATGTGTTTGTGTACTCTTGCATTTTTATGTTTTTCCTGTCTTTATGTGTTTAGCTAATAAGATTTATGTTGTAGAATTTTTCTAGTACTAAGCTACATTTACTATGGTGAGGAATACTGTTATCCTCAAATATAATTTGCATTAATAATATGTTATTTACTTTGTAAAGATGTTAGACATTATTAATTCTGTTCTGTTTTAATGCTTATGTGTAAAGTTGATGTTTCAATAATTATTCTGATCTTTTATGTATTTACTTATGTCATAATTCCTGTAACACTGATGTATATGTTTATTTCTATTCTTTTGTAAAGCTCCTATTACTACAAATGTTATCTGTATTGTTATGTTTTTAATGATGTATTTTGTACCTTTTTTATTGTATTTTCATGTTATAATATTGTAATTGACACCAGTTCATCAAATTCAGTAACTTGTAAGCATTCATTTCACTGCACACATTTCTGTTGGTCACAGTATATGGACAATATGTGAGAAGTAGGGACTGTTAGTGTTTGCACGTGTGTTAATAATTCAGCAAGGGACTGGATAACAGCATTGCTGGTTCTAAGGGCAATTCCAAAAACTTTGTGAGTGCACAAGTGGTGGTTATGGACTTGCTATATTATCCGCAAGACTCTTCAGTGGTGATTGTGCACCTGCACAGTCACAACAGATGGCTGCTGACCATCTCTTCAAGGACTACAGTGGGTCTGCATCTTTGATGACCCACCAATAGCATCATCTCTACAAGGACTACAGTGGGTCTACACCTCTGGTAGCCCACCAATACCACAATCTCTACCAGGACTACAGTGGGTCTGCACCTCTGGTGGCCCACCAATACCGTAATCTCTACCAGGACTACAGTGGATCTACTCTGTGATGACTTACCTACCAATATTCTTCAAAACTTCGACTGACTCTGCGGTGGGTTTGCTCTGTTGTGGCCCATTACCTGCCTGCATGTCAAGAGTCAGCACTGTCTTTTCGTTGGAAGGACAACACTACTTCTTCAAGACTGCATGGAAATCCACTACTTCTGTGTGCATTTTCTTCTACTGCTCAGACTTTGAGAAAAACACTGCTATTTTACTGTGATGAATGATCAGGATTGTCTTTATGGACTGTGAGAAAATTTTAGCTTTTGACCAACATTGTGTTAATAACTGTGTGCATTTGATATCTTTCTTACTGTAATTATGAAAAAAATTTTCAAATCTGCATTGGCCAGTGCCCAAAACAATTTGTAAAATTTTTTGTGGGGAGCATGGGGGCTATGTAAGTAGACTGTTTATGTTTTCTTATTGGTAACGCCACGTAGCGCTCTGTATGAAAATCACTGGCTGTGCTGTGTGCAGTCTGTGGCTAGTTTGCATTGTTGTCTGCCATTGTAGTGTTGGACAGCTGGATGTGAACGGCGCGTAGCGTTGCGCAGTTGGAGGTGAGCCGCCAGCAGTGGTGGATGTGGGGAGAGAGATGGCAGAGTTTTGAAATTTGTAAGACTGGATGTCATGAACTGCTATATATATTATGACTTTTGATGATATTAAGGTAAATACATTGATTGTTCTCTATTAAAATCTTTCATTTGCTAACTATCCCTATCAGTAGTTAGTGCCTTCCGTAGTTTGAATCTTGTATGTAGCTGGCAGTAGTGGCGCCTGCTGTATTGCAGTAGTTCGAGTAACCAAGATTTTTGTGAGGTAAGCGATTTGTGAAACGTATAGGTTAATGTTAGTCAGGGTCATTTTTTTTAGGGATTTTTGGAAGTCAGATTGCGTTGCGCTAAAAATATTGTGTGTCAATTTATGCACAGTCTCGTGTATAATTGTTCAAAAGGGGACGTTTCACTGTACAAGGAGACCCGAAATTAAATGTCAAGTAACGGCTTTATACTAGAAATTTTTATTACGCATCTGCAGCTGTTCATTGAGAATGAGACTACCACTTCGAGAGACATGTTTAAAAATCTCTAATTCTTCCAGAATATCTAATCTACGTCCTTTCTTCTCGGTATGCAAAATGCTGATATCGCAAATAGCTTTAGGCGAGTGACCTGTAATCAGAAGATGGTCGGAAAAAGTCGAATTTTTGGGGGGTGGTGCCATTTTTTCTTAAAAGGTGTCCTTTATATCTGGATGTAAAGGCACGCCCTATTTGTCCTATGTAGTAAGAAGTGCTGTATAACAGATGATCTTAAAGACGACAGAACTTTCTAAAGGGGAAAGGATCGATTTTAAATTATGAATCAATTTCTTTTTCAAATTGTTATTGGGAGAAAATGCAACGTTGCCTAAGAAGGAATAGATTTTTGGGTTAGATTCAATGATAGAGTTGCCAAGCGTAGTAACTCTTTTAGTAGTTTTCTTTTTGAGGATGTGCCTTTACATCCAGATATAAAGAACAAAAAAATGTCTTTTCCTATAAATTTGTAACTATGTTATAGGCCATTTTAATTGTTTTAATTCTGACGTAGGCACTCTTAGAAGTGTTGAAACCTGGTCAATAAGACTAAAGATAACAGTGACCGAGGGCTCATTTGTTTCAATTTTTATTTGGAATGGTCACTGAACGAAACAGCCGTGTTAAAATATTGCGCTTAAATTCGATGATCTGACGGGAACCAGTGTTATCACTGCGGCAAGGCAGTTGGGGGGAACATACTAAGAAATGATAAATCACATCTGGAAAGTTTCGGATATTCCGAGTTCAATGCATATTAACGTATAAGCATCTAAAGTAGTACTAATATGCTGTTGATAGAGAGCTGAATACTTGTGCAGGTCTGTAAATGCCTTTTAGATAGAATATGAGAGCAGCATACATGGACCGGACTCGGTTGTTACAGTCATATGTACAGATACACCAGTAAATGCTACATAATTAACACTGTTTCTTTTCTAACACATTTGTGACATTGGCATCTCTGGTAGTAATACACTGAAGCGCCAAAGAAACTGGTACAGGCATGCATATTCAAATACAATGATACGTAAACAGGCAGGATACGGCGCTGCGATCGGCAACGCCTGTATAAGACAACAAGCGTCTAGCGCAGTTGTAAGATCATTTATTGCTTCTACAAATGCTGGTTATCAAGATTTATGTGAGTCTGAACGTGGTATTATGGTCAGCACACGAGCGATGGCACACATCATTTCAGAGGTAGCGAAGAAGTCTGGATTTTGCCTTATGACCATTTCACGAGTGTACCGTGTATATCTGGAATCCGTTAAAACGTCTCCGACAACCTTGCGGCCGGAAAAGATCCTGCAAGAACGGGACCTACGGCAACTGAAGAGAATCGTCCAACGTGACAGAAGTGCAACGCTTCCGCAGATAGCTGCAGATTTCAATGCTGGACCATCAATAAGTGTCAGCTTGCGATCCACTCAACAAAACATCGTGGACACGGGCTTGGAACCGACGGCCCACTCGTGTACCCTTGATGACTGCACAACACAAACTTTTACACCTCACCCGGGCTCATCAACACCGACATTGGATTGTTGATGACTGGAAAGATGTTGCCTGGTCGGACGAGTCTCGTTTCAAATTGAATCGAGCGAATGGACGGGTACGGGTATGGAGACAACCTCATGAAACCATGGAGCCTGCATGTCATCAGGGCACTGTTGAAGCTGGTGGAGGCTCTGTAATGGTGTGCGGCGTGTACAGTTGGAGTGATATTGGACCCCTGATACGTCTAGGTACAATCATGACAAGTGACACTTATGTAAGCGTCCTGTCTGATCGTCTGAATACAGTCATGTCCATTGTGCATTCCGACGGACTTCTGCTATTCCAGCGTCACAATGCGACACTCCACACGTCCAGAATTGCTACATAGTGGCTAGGGAACACTCTTCTGAGTTTATACACTTCCGCTGCCCTCCAAACTCCCCAGACACGAACATTATTGAGCGTATCTGGGATGGCTTGCAACGTGCTGTTCAGAAGAGATCTCCATCTCCTCTCACTCTGAACGGATTTATGGAAAGCCCTGCAGGATTCATGATAACAGTTCCCTCCAGCACTATTTCAGACACTAGTGGAGTGCCTGCCACGTCGTGTTGCGGTACTTCTGCGTGCTCACGGGGGCCATACACGATATTAGGCAGGTGTACCAGTTTCTTTGGCTCTTCAGTGAAAAGCAATAGCATGCAGTGACCTATAATTAAGCCAATTTATCATACTAAACAACAGCAAATTCTATCCTTCTCGACTGTCGAAGGATATAAGTAAAAACATGTAAGAAGGATATAAATACCAAATTTGATACGACACAAAATTACTACATAATTCTTGTAGCGTAATATTACACTAAAATTAAATTACACATAGATCAGTTTCTATCACCTGATATGTAATAACAATATTTACTCTTCTTGAGGGTATTTTTGTTCTGTGGTAATGCATCATCAGTGATCTGTAATTAAATTGTTTACATTTGGATTTGCTTCTAGATCGAAAAACTGATCGTTAAAAATGTGTTGATTTGTACTTACAGTGATTATCGCTTGATTTCTCGCTTACATCGGGAAATTTTAAGTATGTGTTGTGGTTTGTGTTTTGTAGTGTTGCCGACATAACCTTTCCACTACTTTGTCTTTGACCTACAACCTTTTCTATTTATTTATTTTTGTATGTGTTCAAAAATGGTTCAAATGGCTTTGAACACTATGGGACTTAATATCTGAGGTCATCAGTCCCCTAGAACTTAGAACTACTTAAACCTAACTAACCTAAGGACGACACACACATCCATGCCCGAGGCAGGATTCGAACATGCGACCGTAGCGGTCGCCTGGTTCCAGACTGAAGCGCCTAGAACCACTCGGCCACTCCGGCCGGCCTTTTTTATGTGTGTAATTCTATTTAATTATGTTTCTGTGTATGTACATACTTTGTGAGAGTAAGGAAGGAGGAATTTCTTTTTTTCCCAGAATTCCCTGAGATTTTATGATATTTCCTGAGATTTTATGAAATTTCCTCAGATTTAAAATGAACATAAACAGCCCCGACCGCAAGAAACCTATTTTTTTGGTTATCGGTGTTGGTCAGTTTGTGACCAACTTCAGAACTCTTACCAGGATGGTAGGCGTGGCAGTTGACTTTCATGGAGTTAGTAACGCTTGCTCCGTTAACCGCCACCGCCCACCATCATGGTGTGAGGTCTAAAGATGGTCAGAAAGTGACCGAAACCGGTAACCACAAAAAAAAAAAGGTTTCTTGCGCTCGAGGCTGTTTACCTTCATTTTAAAGTACTAAGAAAAACCACTGTTCTCCACGAGAAATGTTCTCAAATGCCTGAGGTTTCCCTGATTTTTCCAGGTAAAATGTAATTCCCTGAAATATATAAGCGCATAAGGTTGGTGTACTGGACTCTCTTTCCTTGTAAAACGTTTGGCAGGAGTGACCCTCTGCTCTTTCCTTCGTCAATATGGCACAAAGAGGTGGCCTCTGGTTGTGACAGTACTTCGCGCACAAGCGTTCAGCGGCTGCAGAGAGGTGGAGCAACGACCGGTGCTCTTGAGGTTGAAAATCCGTACATTCAGCAGATCACAACTGCCTGTTATAGCAATTATAGTCCAAACTTTCGCGCTGGAGCGACTGCTGGGGTTGGTATCTTGCAAGTGTGCCTTTTAGTCCTTAAAATATGACATCGATTTGGTGGTCTTCCCCTGTTATTAAAATTTTAATGGAACAGTTTCAGAACTTAGATTGGACAGTGAGTGCTAGTATAGCTTTCATTGACTGAACCTTGCAATATTGAGCTGATTATTGTATATAGTCTTGAATGTACTTATTGAAATGTAGGTATTTTATTCGGTTTGAGTAATTTGGGTGCGCTGGCTTTGACTTATGTTTGTCATTGTGTGTGGACATTCGGCTTGCTCTGTTAGCTCGGTTGATCAGTCTCTTGTTGCTTGCTGTAATTAAATGCCTGCCTGAATAAGGCCACAAACTGAAGTAACTTGTGGTTCATCTCAATAAACTAACAGTGAACTTTAAATCCTGTGGTTTGGCTACATAGTTCTCCTTGCGAGTTGTAAGGGGTCCGTAGGCCCTTACTATAACTTTGCACTCGGCCCAGGTCGACAGGGCGAACAATCGATTGTGGCGTGTTGAGAGAGCGAGTGTCGAGTTGCGCCTGTGTGGTTAGCGGGAATGGTGTGTGTGTGTGAAGGCCATTGTTGAAATACGATTGTGAATAAACTGTTTTTTCACCATATTAGATAAGAGTAGTAGTGTCGATAAACTGTGTTATAATGTGCAAACGCGTAAATCCGCGCGAAAAACTGTGGAAAGTGAACACCAAAGAAAGACACGTGTGAACATTACCACAACAAAACGAGCCAAGAATTCGTCACGGAAGCTTTTAAAGAAGTGTTTAATAGTAATGTTGTGACCGAAATTGCTTTTTGAATGACGAAAATCGAGCAAATTCATGTGGACCCATAAACTGTTATGCAGGCGACAATTTATGTGGCGACGCAATTGTTGAATGACGTCACGCAGACCCGTGCAGCAGCTGCGCCAAAGATCTTCGATCTGCGAGGTGATCACACATCATCTCAACTACCTGTGCAAGGAGTAGGTCAGATGCACACGCACTCCACTGGACAGCGACCAGCGCGACTTTGAGACACCGAGCGCCAACCCGGCATCTAGCAGCCGAACTACAAACTATGCCCGCCTGCAGCGCCATGGAGCGGCCGACTGAGAACTACGACGACTCACCACAGATCTTCAGCGCGACTCTGGCAGCAGTACAGCGGCGCGTCACAAAAGCGCCACGCCCACTTCAAACGTCAAAACATCGTGACTCATGGTAACGTCAGTTGGTGAGTGAAGACAACTGGTTAGCATAACATTAAATTGCAATATACTATCTTCACAATAAATAAACAGTTTCAAACTGTGTTTTGCCTTAGGAGAAGTGGCCCAATTACAGTAATTTCAGAGAATTATACGATACATACTGTGAAATATAGCATGCTTATTTATGCATACTGCACTGTCTAAATGATGATTATACAGATATGCTCATTTTTTTTTGGAGATTTTACATTTATAGATTTAATGAATGGTATGATTTGTCTTCTTTAAAACATTTTACGTAAACTGAGTGTGTGAAAATTGATATTTGAATTTATTAGGTTTTGAGAGTCGTTATGTTCAGTACTCATACGTATTGTATCTATTTTGGGGTTAACTGAAGATATTGCAGTTACTGTTTGATTTGTTTAGCGGTGATTAGGAGTGTTTTGGGTTACAAGAGGTTATTTTATATTACTTGCTTGTGCATTAAGAATAAACCAAACATGTCTACTGAAGATAAGCAGGTTTGTGACGCAGTAGCTGAAAGGAAAGGGATAGGACAGGAAGACAGATATGATTCAGGAATCAGTGATTATGGATTGTCATTAGAAAGCCCATTAGCACATTCAACTAGTTACCCTGAGACACCGGGACAAACGACGAGAGATAAGCCAGTTTCAGAGGGTGAGGATATACGGTCGATGTTAGCAGACTCGCTAAAGGAAACCAAGGCAACAAAAGAGAAATTAGAAGAAACTAGAGAAAGGGATGAAATATTCCGCAAATCATTAAAGGAAGGTTTACAAGAAACTAGAGAAAGGGAAGAAATATTCCGCAAAATATTAGAGGAAGGTTTACAAGAAACTAGAGAAAGGGAAGAAATATTCTGCAAATCATTAAAGGAAGGTTTACAAGAAACTAAAGAAAGGGAAGAAATGTTCCTCAAATCATTAAAGGAAGATTTACAAGAAACGAAAGAAAGCTTAGAAAAATCATTTAAGGAAACTCTAGCACAAGAAATCAAAACATCGCAAATGAAGATAGAATATAATCTGAAGAAGGAAATGCCGGAGTTACAAGATCGACTGAAGATGGACATCAACGAGAGAGAAAGCTACAGAAGAGCATAGACCAAGTCCAGGGACATGCGGAGAAGATGGAAGGGAAGTTAACAAAAAACATAGAACACGATATTGGAAGAAAGGATCACCGAAGTGGAAACAAATTGCAGTCATCAAATCGCCGAGGTGACGCAGATGCAGAAACAATGCAATGATGTGGTTAAGGGGTTAGGAGATAGGCAAAACCAACTGGCTGTCAATCTGAAAAATGCTATAGCTGTGCAACGAGAAGAGGATAACAAGAGGGTCGCAATGGAGGTCAGGCAATTACAATATGGAGTGCAACAATTGGAGAGCAAGGCAAAAGAAATTGATAAACGAATTAGCAATGCAACTTTAACCGTTGGGGAAGGTAGAGTCGTTACCTTGATGAGCAGTGATAGTCGGTACAACCAAAACAATACAGGGCAGAAACCAAAAGGAGGGGTGCACCCAATGATATTTATGAAATAGTTAAAAGGAGTTTTCCCAGCAAATTTCAAAGGCGCAGACAAGATTCAATTTGCAATAGATAGGATGGAAGGTGAGGCCTTCACTTGGGGAGTCAGGAAGAAGGAAGGGATTACTAATTATGATCAGTTTGAAGGGGAATTCTTGAAGAAATACTGGTCCAAAAGTCATCAGTGTGCAGCACTTGAGGACCTAAGGACCTACTACACCGCAAGTCACTTAATACATGAAGAGGAACGTTGAGAGAGTTTGCCAAACATTTGTGGGAATTAAACGAGACCTTGGAACAACCCCTGAGTGATGACATAATGGTATCAGCGATAAAAAGAAGATTGAGCCGGAGAATGCAAGAA
Organism: Schistocerca piceifrons; assembly: GCF_021461385.2. Lineage (NCBI taxonomy): Eukaryota > Metazoa > Arthropoda > Insecta > Orthoptera > Acrididae > Schistocerca > Schistocerca piceifrons. Next base: position 897,316,321 of record NC_060140.1, on the reverse strand, counting down.
ACTGTATCTGGGAGCCTAATTAAAGATAGGGAGGCCTTGATGGAGATACTGGAACAGTTGGAATCTGTTCGATCACAGGAACACAACCAAGCTAATGATAAAAACCGAGAGGGAAGTAGTGTTCAAAGGAATCATTTTAATAATTCGTCTGATTATAGAGGAAGAGGTGGTGGCCATAGATATAGGAACCATGGTGGTGAACGGCAAGGGAGAAATGATTGGAGAAGGAGTGAAGAACCGAGAGATCATGAGAGAGGAAGGGATAGGCGAATGAATGACACAGTGCATATAGAAGAGGCAGAGAGACCGGAAAACTGAATGACACTCCAGATGAGGTCCGGTCAGGAGTGAGAGCGACAAGGACCATAATAAACCTACTAAGACACGACAATGGTGGAGATCTAAGAGGAGATCTACTGGAGGAAAGAAGTAGGATTCCCAAAGAACCCATACTACCCATGATAGGGATCAAGCTATGTGGACTGAATATTGAGGCATTAGTTGACACAGGAAGTGAATCATGTGCAATATCCAAGAGGCTATATGAACAGGTACTGAAAGCAAACATTAGCTTGCCCAGTTTCCCAGTGAGTGGAGTGAGAATTGTGAATGTGTTGGGTGCAAGGAGTAAACCTATTAAAGATCAAGTGTTGATTACCTTCGAGATAGAGGGAGAAGAATACGAAGCAATATTTTTGGTGGTGGCTGGACTGAACACATCAATTATTTTAGGAATATATTGGTTGAATGAAGTTGAAGCGATAGTGAATTTTGATGACGGTACTATCAAGGTCAAAGGAAGAAAGGGAGAAGAGAAGAGGTTAAAATTTGCTGAGGGTAGTGCAATAAAAGAAGAGGAAGAATTTAAAGGGATAAGTTTGTGTTATGAAGAGGAACCCACAGTAGTATACAGGGAAGAGGAACTAGAAGAAGAAGTGTTGGTGTACTTTGAGAGATTAGGACGGGAGGGTCGATATGAAGAGGATAAGATCAGTAAAAAGTTGGAGGAAATGACATACCTAGATGAGGAGATTAAGAGGAAATTAGCCACAGTATTATACAGGCGTTGTAAGGTATTTTCTTAACAGCCAGGTATCATCAAACGGGATGTTCAAGCTCCATGATGTAGTTGAGTAAGACATGTTTGGGACATTTAGTTGTTAATAGGACATTTGAAAAAGGGGAATGTTTATTTGCATTGTATTTTCTGATGTATTATAAATAGAGCTTCATATTTCATATCGACAGTTACTTGAGAATGGCTGTAAAATTTATAACAACTAAATTGTAATATAATAACTCATATGTCATGTGTTCACATAATAATTTTGATTGTATGTTGTGTGTTACATTCAATATGGACTGTAGAGGATTATTGCTGGTTGATGGAAAATTGTGATTTGGACAAAGCCATGTTTGTGAGATGTAATAACCTTTTGTAGAATATTATTATGGAGGCAGCCCACTACCGGAGTCGAGGGATTATTTGGTAAATTGTAATTTCATTAATTATTTACACTGTGTGTTTTGTTCAGATGTAATAATATCTAGTTTCTTTGCCGATTCTTTTACGCCAGAGGCTCCAAAGAAGTTTTCTAGGGCGGGGATGTAAGGGGTCCGTAGGCCCTTACTATAACTTTGCACTCGGCACAGGTCGATAGGGCGAACAATTGTTTGTGGCGTGTTGAGAGAGCGAGTGTCGAGTTGCGCCTGTGTGGTTAGTGGGAATGGTGTGTGTGTGAAGGCCATTGTTGAAATACAGGGTCTTTAACGGAGAAGGGTGTCGCCATCGCCGTGGTTAGACCCCTATGTAATAGATTAGTACCGGGAAAGTGAAGAAGTATCATTACGAAAGTGATCAGTGACGTTACTAGTGCCGATATTTGGTTTCGCGTCTACCGCGCCGGCCTAACCATGGATTGCAGTGTTGGATGCGGTGATGGATTAGCGTGTGACGATAATGGAAAATGAAGAAAGCCTGTGCTGAGATTAGCCATAATTAGATATGTATGATGAAGGCAGTGGCTGTCTCCTTTTTTGTGTTGTGAGAAGAATATAAGTTCGTAATTCGTAAAACTGTGTTAGTGTTCCTCATTACCAGACATTCAGTATTATAGTATTGAGCAGAACGAACTGGAAAGTAACAACTTCCGTAGCAGTCAATTCCGATTACCCATTAGGTTCATGGTCATGTTAATAATAAATATTGGGCTGCTATTCGATCAGATCAGGTCGGGATAATAAACGGAGGTGTTACAGAATCATTGCTTCGTTACTCTCCTTTGTTTATTACTTCGTTCAATGTCTCATGTGTTTACAACGTATTCACTGGTTCTTTCCTAAGCAGTTCGTATGAATCGTGGATGCTTCAAAAAGGGCTTAAAGTAACAGTGCAGAACCAAATTTGATGACGATCCTTATGTAATATAAGGTCCTGCGCGCGCCCTTTGGTGGTTAACTAGCAAGAAATTGATTTTAACCGACGACTGATTTCACGATATTTATCATTTACCAGTGAACTTGCAGTTTTTTAGTCCCATCCAGGATTAAGCAGCTGTATCTGGCACAGTTGCAGTGCTTGTTTGACATATTCCGGTATTTCAGTGCACTAGAGGGAATTTAAAATAAAGACCATACGCAGAAGGCTCACAGGGCACATTTTTTTCCCAAGTTTGAATACTCACTCTGATATAAGTGAAATAAATTTGAAGCGACTGTCAGCAGCACACTGAACGCAACTGGGAAGAACATGTTTCAAATCCCCGTCCAGACATCCAGATTAGGCTCCTCGCGTTTTTTTCCGATTTAAGTTTGTTATGACAAAGACATAGGGGACGAAGCATAGATCAGAATGCGCATAAATAGGTACGGAATTCTGCCTTGTCCCTCTCAGGCATCCTGACTTTCGCCTTAATCGCCTCACTGAAACAGCGGAAAAGTTATGGATTTGAAGCGCCGCTCTCCCGAAAGGGTACCCATTGTTTTGCCACTACTGCTGCTTGCGTCGTGAGTCCTCTCAAAGACTGAGCTTTTCCTCGAATGTCCTCACGGATAAGGAGGGTTAAAACTTTCCCTTCTGCTTTTTCAACAGATTCGACTTACTTCCTGGCGGTATAGAGCCCACGAATCAAAAGATCCTTACGGCCATCTGCTTTAAAGCCATCCTGCATCATTGCAGACTGATCCTCCGATCTGTCAACTTGGTGACAACATTTGGCATGCAGGTTAGCCCAACACATCCACGCTGGTTCACACACTGCGATGCAATAGATGCATTTCCATACAATCCGGTCTGAGAAAGAACAACAGCAATCGCAAATAATTATTGGATCATGAAAACCAGTTAGAGTGGACATTTCAAATACAACCAAGTTTATTTGTATTTACAATGAAATGAACATCCTTAGCTACTTACAGGCGTTGACATACGTCAACAGGGAGAGATAGAAGTGTGTGCCCCGGGCGGGACTCGAACCCGGGATCTCCTGCTTACATGGCAGACGCTCTATCCATCTGAGCCACCGAGGACACAGAGGATAGCGCGACTGCAGGGATTTATCTCTGGCATGCCTCCCGCGAAACCCACATTCTCAATGTATTGTCCCGCACTACATTCGTAGTGCCCCCGCCCATTATACTCATTACTCGCGGCGCGCTGCCGATTCCCGTAAGAGTTCAGGCACTGTTTGTGCATTCGCACAGAAGAAAAAGATGGTCAATTGGCCGGTGAGCCTTAACTATATATTTACCAAGATGGTATCTGTTCTTTCGGACATGTCCGAAAGACAGATACCATCTTAGTAAATACAAGTTTATTTGTCACAAGAATTCATCCTCCCTCTTATCATGATAGTGAACCAGTCAACAGCTAATTACTATTGCAATTGGGGGATAAATCAACCCGTACATTTGTGCACAGCACTCACTATTCATGTTATAAATGAAGAAGAAAAATTAGTATTAGTTAAGTTAAAATGCCACAGCTCTGAACCTACAGCTCTGAACCTGATATTTTTCTTCATGGTGCTATCTTAGCGCTTCTCCAAACGAGTATCTCCAAGCACTCTCCAGCACAAGAGCGAGGATCCATACGAGAAAAAATGATACCTTTTCGAACTGCATTACTACATCTGTGTCAACCCATCAGGAGTCACGATTGCCCCATGTTTCTTCATGACTGCTACGGCTTAGTTTGCGTTATAATTCTGAAACTCACCCCAAATGTAAACAGTGTCTTACCAAACAAAGTTTGTCACTGACAATATTTCATCTCCACTTTTAATTTGATACACCAGGAAGAACGCTAGCCTCTGATTCGCTGCCAAGTTTTGACGCTACATTTTGGCGGTTTGACGAGCGGATTCCCTTAGTAACTGCGCTCCTGTGCCACTATCGGTACACCAGAGCGACAGCTAGATGCATACTCAAAATCCTGGCGCTATGGCAGCTGTTCTTCAAGATAAACATCTACCTCCTACTCAGCAAGCACGCCAGATCCTGAAATTACTCTCCCAGTGCTACCACTGGCCGATATTGCTTTCCAAAGTGTCGTCCTCTGTTATACGCAAGTTAAGGCTTAATTACTCAACTAATTAAAATGTTCCCTTAGACTTTTGGTTATTAAAATTTCATATCGAAGGCCAACCGCACTCCAATCGAACCAACCACAATCAATTACGAACAACTTTCAGACTTGAGATGAATTAATGAGACAACGCCAGCACGCTGTGACGTAATCCCAGTTATCTATTGACCTTCATCCAAAAAAGATCGCTAGCATGTACAGAGGAAAAAGTGAATGATTCGCATTTTTGGCCCAAAACCAAAATTTACGTAACATTTCTGCTAAATTTCGATTGCACATAATGTGTCATTCTTAGACTAACTTAAGTTTTGCTATTTATTTTCGAATTTAATACCAGACACGCTAAACACATGTACTTGTGTTGATATCCGTGAGAGTCTCCAAGGAAGACGTCCAGATCACTCTTTTATGTTTACGCCAAATTATACTAACAAGGGTGCAGATTATTCGTAGTTACTAGTACGCTCTAGGAAAGGTCTCCATAAATTTATCAATCACACTGGATATGTGATTTACATAGATTTTATTGCATGATTCTGAGAACACCTCATATTTGAGTGACTGCGCTATTGCATACACCGCAGGGCGTCAAACCATTTTTTTTCTTTTCTTTAGTCATCAGTCTGCTCACTGCTTTGATGAGGCCCTCCACGAATTCCTCTCCTGTGCCAACCTCTTCATCTCAAAGTAGCACTTGCAATCCACATCCTCAATTATTTGCTGGATTATTCCAATCTCTATTTATCTCTAATGTTTTTGTAGCTCCCTCTAATATGACGGAAGTCATTCCCTGACGTCTTAATAGATGTCCTATCATCCTGTCCCTTCTCCTTGTCAATGTTTTCCACGCATTCCTTGCCTCTCCGATTCTGCGCAGAACTTCCTCATTCCTTGCCTTATCAGTCCACCTGGTTTTCAACATTCGTCTGTAGCACCACATCTCAAATGTTTCGATTCTCTTCTGTTCCTGTATTCCCACACTCCATGTTTCACTACCATACAACACTGTGCTCCAAACGTACATTCTCATAAATTTCTTCCTCAACTTAAGGCCTATGTTTGATACTAGTAGACTTCTCCTCGTCATGAATGCCCATTTATGCCAGTGCTAGTCTGTTTCTGATGGCCTCCTTGCCCCGTCCGTCATCGTTTATTTTGATGCATAGGTGGCAGAATTCCTTAACCTCATCTACTTCATGACCATCAATCTTGATGTTAAGTTTCTCGCTGTTATTACTTTCGTCTTTCTTCGATTTACTCTCAATCCTTATTCTGTACTCATTACATTCTTCATTCCATTTAGCATATCATGTAATTCATCTTCACTTTCACTAAGGACAGCAAAGTCATCAACGAATCGCATCATTGATATCCTTTCATTTTGAATTTTAATTCCACTCCTGAACCTTTCTCTTAGTTCTGTCATCGCTTCTTCTATGTTCAATCTGAACAACAGGGGGATAGACAACATCCTTGTCTTGCACCCTTTTAATTCGAGTGCTTCGTTCTTGGTCATCCACTCTTATTATTCACTCTTGGCTCTTGCACATATTGTATATAACTCGTCTCTTCCTATAGCTTACCTCTAATTTTCTCAGAATTTCAAACATTTTGCACGATTTTACAGTGTCGAAATCTTTTTCCAGATCGACAGATCCTACGAAGATGTCTTGATTTTTCTTTAGTTTTGCTTCCGTTATCAATCGCAACGTCAGAATTGCCACTCTGGTGCCTTTACCATTCCTGGAGCCAAACCGATCTTCATCCAACACAAGCTCAATTTTCTTTTCCATTCTTCTGTATATTATTCTTAAATTCTGATTCTAATACTGGATCCCTTATCTCTTCTAAATCGACTCCTGTTTCTTCTTCTATCACATCAGACAATTCTTCCCCCACCCCTCCCCCGTCCTCCCCTACAGGCCTTCAGTGTACTCTTTCCATCTATCTGCTATCTCCTCTCCATCTATTAGTGGAATTCCCATTATACTCATAATGTCATCACCCTTGCTTTTAATGTCACCGGAGGGTATATCGACTTTCCTGTATGTTGAGTCAGTCCTTCTGACAATCATTTCTTTTTAGATTTCTTCAGATTCTTCATGCATCCATTTCATCTTAGCTTCCCTCCACTTCCTGTTTATTTTATTCCTCAGCGACCTGCATTTCTGTATTCATGAATTTCCCACAACATTTTTGTACTTCTTTCTTTCGTCAGTCAACTGAAGTACTTATTCTGTTACCCAAGGTTCTTCGCAGTTACCTTCTTTGTACCTATGTTTTTCTTTCCAACTTCTGTGATTGCCCCATTTAGAGGTGTCCATTGCTCTTCACCTGTACTGCCTGTTGAGGTATTTCTTAATGTTTTATCTGCAGCCTTAGAGAACTTCAAGCGTATCTCGTCATCCCTTTGTACTTCTGAAACCAACTTATTTGCGTAGTGTCTCTTTTATATTATTATTATTAATAAAGAATCTATTTGTCTACCTGTGAGCACGTTCTGGCTTAGTGAGGCCCTGTTAGGTCACATCAGTCTTTGGCAACAAGCTTTTTGGTAAATTTCACTCGAATGTGAAGATCAGTGTCTAACTAAAAGTGCATACAACGGCCGGCAAATCGTAATGAGACAATTAGTTTGTTAGAACGTCCTTGCACAGCACTAGGGCGAGAAGGAGACACAACCCTAATTTTACTTCTGTCAGAATCTATTGTAGGTTTTGAAAACCCAGCGTTCACTGCATGTGCACAAGCCTCCTTTTTATGGGAGCGTGCAAAATTGGCGTTATCGTGCCGTTGCAAAAAAAAAAAAAAAAAAAAAAAAACTTTCTTGGACATCGCCTTTTTCTCCACACGTGTAACACGTTGCGTTACGTGATGGACAGATCTGTCTTTTACGGGGAGCAAAACACCTAGGGCAAGACTTCACTAAAGCCGGCCGTTGTAGCCGTCCGGTTCTAGGCGCTTCAGTCTGGAACCGCGTTACCGCTACGGTCGCAGGTTCGAATCCTGCCTCGGGCATGGATGTGTGTGATGTCCTTAGGTTAGTTAGGTTTAAGTAGTTCTAAGTTCTAGGGGACTGATGACCACTGATGTTAAGTCCCATAGTGCTCAGAGCCATTTGAACCATTTGAACTTCACTAAATTCACAGGTCTGTTTACATGTCTACGTGGCTATCCGCGTGTCTGTGTAGGCGCTCGTTGTTGTGGATGCTTGGGGCGGTCGCGAGCTGGGGGCGACTCGACCATTCGGGGCCTGGTCAAACTTATCGGCCGCTTTGGCACCCGAATCATACTGCCCTTTTGGTGCGCTTGGGGAAGTGATGGATCAGAGTACTTTTACTGCCTGGGATATTGAAAGTAATTGCTTCCCATATCATTAAATCACTGTAAAAACTGCCACAACTACACTTAAATTTACACTTCCTAGTAATATCTTTTAATTCTTTATACCACTGGCGGTATCCTGTTCTGCCTTTTTATGCAAGTGAAAGAACTAACATCTGGCTGCAGCTACTTGGACTTTCGGGTCATAGTATTGAGTTAATGTGGCGGTTACTTCATCATACGGGAGCTCGATAGCAGACGCGGTTGGGAATAGCTTTTGTATTGACCTAAACGCTGGGACCCCACAGTCAAAAGGAAGTATTGTAACTTTACAGTAGACTGAACACGATGAACTTGACAACGTGCTTGTAACTGAGTCTAGTTCGTTACATTGTCGGAACGTTGGTATGCTGGTCGGCTGCACTTGTCGAGCTGATTGTTGGTTGGTTGTGGTTGTGCGGCGGACACAGCTTGTACAGCCAGCAGCTGTTGTACTGTCGTCAGTAGGGTAGCAATTTGGTGATTTTGCAAATGAGAAGCTTGTGTTAGATCCATCACATTCCCCGTCTACGGCTGAGGCGTGGGGGCGCGGGGTGGAGGGGGGCGATAAACTCATGGTTTGCAGTAGTATGTTATATCAAAAAGTAAAGAAAGCCTCTGAAAAGAGATATTTGATTAGTTCTGCAGCTCCCTTTCTGGAATACATGCAAGAACACAACAGTAAATTAGTAAACAGGAATGCTTGAACACGATCAGCTTTGCAAGCTAAAACACAAGAGAAGCAAGCAAATTCTTCATCCAAGTTGATTACCTTCGATCGCTACTGAATTATCCTCGTCGCCACTGTTGAGTCTTGTAGCTCAAGAAAGCAAAGGTAGGGATGTTGTTATGGATGGCTGGTATCCTCTTTCCAAAACACAAATGCACGCGTGAATTAATACGGTTCTTTATTTACATGAAGATCTACTTAACTGGAATAGAGTCCATGTTCTGCGGTAAAAGTTCATCAGTAATTGTCCTCTTGCAGACAATATTGGTAACCCTGCTATAGTCACTCAATTGGTCACTACGGACTATAGTAGCCTGCGATGTGAACTGAGCCCGCTCTGCATGTGACTGACAGATGCCAAACACGAGTGAAGCCCTCCAGTCAGCGGCGACGGCCTAAATACAAGCTGTCGAGATGGCGTTGTCGGCCCATTTCTTGTCGGTGTGTCTCTGGCCTCTCTCATGATAGGCGCATTTGATCCAGTGCTTACTACCGATCTTCGCTATATCCTTGCCGACCGGTGTGCTGGTGACAGCTTATGCAAGCACAGTCAACCTCGTGCTTTGTCAATGTTCAAATATAATTTTGTTAAAAGTATTTGTTACAATCAATGTCCCAAAGTCATATACCGATCCAAAGTTCCCTGCCATTTTGTTAAATGTAATTTTTGTGTCACTCTGTGTGGTCAAGAGATTAGTTAATTTTGGTGTTATCACCGTCTTGCAGTGGTATATTAAAATAACTTCAAAGAATAATAGATTACTGTCAATTTGAAGACACAACAAGTGTGGTCGCTTTGAAATGTTCCTATAAAGTTCAATTTAATGAGATTTCTTGCCTTTAAATTTGTGTTTTCAGAATATTAACTTTACATAATTATTAATTAAGCCACGTAAGAATACCTCACTCTGCCTCCATCGTTTCCAAGTAAAACTGATGCCACAAAAGTTCTTAAAGTAAATTTACTTCTGGCACATTTAAAGAAATATCAACTGAAATAATATATTGAAACTGCTCATTCAGAGCTGTCGACCAAAACAATCTTCATGGATACAATTTTCTTTCAGTGGACCTGTTGTAATGTAAGGCTACATAGCTACAAGCTGTTTGCTAGAGGTGGGGGTAAAACCAAATCCAGGTAGGCCATATAAAGTGTTGTGTGTGTAATAACTCGTGTGGCATATCAAACCTGAAAATATAACCTCATTATCCACACCTCACTTTGGTGAGAAGTTTAAAACATAAACAGCTGCCTTGCTAATAATAGTATTCTGTTAGGTAGTACATGTCAAAATTTGTGTTAGGGATTGTTGTTAATGTTAATTTTGATGAAAATGTTCTACTGGGCGAACAAAGAGCTGTATTTTTCTGAGGAGCGTCCCGTAGTCAGTGAGGAAGGAATGAAGGTTCTTTTTTGTAAGGCAGTCCTGGCAGGTAGTGGTACACGCGTGGGGTGCCCGACCGCAAAACAGATTCACTTTCCGTAGCCCGGCAACGCTACAGAACGATAAAGAAATTATTCTTCACTTTAATATTTCCATACTAAGAAATATTAGCGAGTCATACGGCTATATATTGTCACGGTCATAGTTAAAATGAATTCCTTTCCCTGACACGTAAAAGTAAAAAAGGTTTGATTACAAGGATTCGGACATTTAAAATACAAAGGCGAATCGTTCATATGTGCAATCGGCGGGTACGGATTCACAACTCCAGCGTCACCCGCAAACAGCATTAACCAACCCTTCATCCAGCACCTGTACAAGAAAACACGTGCACATTTGTAAGCCGGGCCCCGTGGCCGAGCGGTTCTAGGCGCTTCAGTCAAGAACCGCGCTGCTCTCGGGCATGGATGTGTGTGATGTCCTTAGGTTAGTTAGGTTTAAGTAGTTCTAAGTTCTAGGGGATTGATGACCTCAGATGTTAAGTCATATAGTGCTTAGAGCCATTTGAACCATTTTTGCACATTTGCATGCTTGTATTCAACAGTCTGGCAGTTACGTCAGTTATTAATGTACTAGCAATTCACATTTGCAGTGCCTTAAATTAAACTGTAATCTCGTAATGTTAGTCACATATACTGGGTGTTGTGTGATGTTCTTAGGTTAGTTAGGTTTAAGTAGTTCTAAGTTCTAGGGGACTGATGACCGTAGATGTTAAGTCCCATGGTGCTCAGAGCCATTTGAACCATTTGTTAGTCACATAAGTATGTTACCTAGACAAACGTACTTTCCGAAATTTCATTACTCTATATTAATTATTTTCTATCACTGTAGATATGAGTCGTGTCTTTTCTGTTGCACATGTCCAACAGAACAGGCACTACTCATATTTATAATTACATGATCGCGATCGCTGTTTAGTGAAAATGTTGTAGTGCGGATGCACAACCAACGTCCAAACTTCTAAGGGAATCAGAAATATATGAGTAGGTGTTTAATGAGCGGTGTCGTTGCGGTACGGCGAGCAGAATTTGGGAATGTGATTCTGCCAGGCATTTCCGTATGCCTGAGGTGGTTAAGGCAATCGTTCTAGAGAAGTAGAATATCCTGGTTCAATTCCCCAGACCAGCAAAAATTTTCAATTCTCATCGTCGCATTGCCGCAATGCTGAGTGCAACTGGAAGTTAATATTTGCTTCCAATCCCGTATCCTTTCCATTGTTTTCACCCGAATTATGTTGGTAAAATGTATCGTTGTAGGTACACTAGCACTCCAAGATTGGAAATTATTGGAGCAAAAATACGGTCATGTTTGCAGGTACTATGGGATGTACGGAAGTGTACAATATGGAGGATGAGGTGCAGAAACTGGATGACATTGTAAAGGATCCATGTAGTGACAGGCAAGTGGATGTGGAAGACGTGGTGGAGTGAATAGCATTCAAGGATTTGGAGACACTGATGGACTTTCTTTTAAGAGAATATCCAGGCTACATAAGTGTAAATGAGAATTAATCGAGTCAGGGTGTAGTACGGGTGGAGGGTACTGGACGCATGCAACACTCGTGTTAGGAAGCTATGTAATTTTATGATTTACGTTTCTTCTTACATATCACGACGTGTTTAGTGAATTTATTCTCATTATCAAGTGCACATATTTATATTGGTATTTTATATGATTGTTTCGTTCGTGCTGTGATGCTTCTTTAGCCCTGCGTTCATCTTCTGATGGTTTTATTTCAATCAGAAAGCTGGAAAGTATAAATGCTCTGATTTTTTTTTACGTGGTAATGTTAGAAAATAATATTAGTATTTTTGTCTGTCTACTTTTAGTTACTGTGGCCTCCTTCGTAAAGAAATCCATTCACACGCAATCATTGCTCACGCTGTTTGTTTACGCTCCAGAGAATGGAACATCAAAATTACAGGAGAACCCAAGAGTCTATTGCACCAAGCACCATCGCCTTACAAAACAGTTCAGTCTGTTAACATCAGATGAACAAGTTCTGAGTACCGAATATACAACCAGGCTAGTACAGTCCCGTTTTCGATGTCGGTAAGGTGGTGTTGCCTCCATCTGGATCACATGACTGAAGCGTGAAATGTAAACAAGCGTGTTTATGGGTTTATGGCGCTTAATAGTTTTATGATTTATCGTAATTTCGCGAGAAGTACTTTTGCGCTATGCGACGGGCAATCATAACATGTTCATCAGATATCAACAAACTGAACTACACTGTAAAACCATGGTGATCAACAATGTAGACTAATGTGTTAATGTGAATGAACTCTTCCCCCATGTTATAATAATAATAATTGTTGACCTGATGTTGGTTTAAAATCCAAACTAGTCGATATTAACAACAATTATTGATGTAATAGCTTTTGGTGGTTTCAAGATGTCTGTTCTGAATACTGTGTAACGGATGTTCCTGTTGCAGATAAACCTCAATGATTAACGGAAAAACTAGATAGAGCAAAACTGAAATAGATCCAAAAATTAATTGTGATACGACTACTACCATGCGTAATCAACATTTTGATAAGAAAATACTCATAAAGACAAACGAACAGTTTTTGTATTCAGAGGGACGAAAAAAACAAGGAAAAAAGCACAAACAGAGGAGAGTGAAAATGCCGTGAAATACTTTTCGTAGACTAGAAAGGGGTTTTTAAAACAAAGTTTCCGACACTTCAGAAACAATCATTGGATATTCAGTCTTCACATGTGACAGAGAGCCATAAACTTTTAATACGAAAATACTTTGGGTCCCTGGACCAGCTGTGGAGAGACTGTTGCTAGGAATTATTAGAAGAGACAGGAAAACAAACAAATCGATCCGTGGGACAGACTGGGGTGCAAGTGGTGAAGGTCTTTCTTGCTTTCACAAGCGATGGAGGTCCAGTGATCACTGCTGCTGTTGATGTACATAACGGACGCAATTTCGTTCTCGTAAGTTTAATATGTGTAACACAATAGCTTTAATGCTCTACTGGATTATTTTGCCTTTTGTTTTATTTAATGTTACATCGTTGAGCTTCTGTAAATGTGTTTGATTGAACTGATAACACAAAAGTCTATACTCCTTTCTTTGGACAAACTTTGATGTCTTTTAGAGTGCAGGGAGTGTTATCTCTGTAATATGTACAATATGAGAAAATTGTATGTTTTGTCTTTGTCATATAATCTCTTTGGTTATCTTTAAAATTAAGTATTTTTGTTTAAATAATTTTTTGTAGAAATACCAACATATGCAAATGTTCTGTTTTAATTAATATGTTTGGTTGTTATTATGTAATTGCTGATCCTCACTTAGGGTTCTTAGTTATTTTGTATGTAAAAGGTGTTGTGGTTCCCCTCGGGAACGGAAGCATGCAGTGCGCGCAAATTGTGGTTGGCTTAGGTAGAAAAGTTGGAATCAAGAGTCAGTCGGGGACGAGCTACCAAACTGTCAACTGCTCATGTAAAAGTTGTATATTGTGCTGGTGCCGAGAGAGGCTTTCCGTGCCACTTTCCAATGCCTCGGATGTATGGATAAAGTGCAGGAACTATTCTGGAATTGGTATCTATCATCGCCACCAAGAAATGACAGAGTCCAGCAATTCTACCTCCAAATCCACCTACCAACATGCAATCGCCACCACATTGCTCAATCACGGTAATTGAACACTATAGTAATGTACAGTGAAGGATCGGCTCATAGGATGTTATAGTGTACCCAAATATAAGGTAAAATTTGACTGAACTCTTGTACTTACGGTGATTTATCCTCAATCACATATTCACTTAGGGTCCCTCCCACGCTAAAGTGTTTACTGTGTGCCCTTTATTCAAATGGTTCAAATGGCTCTGAGCACTATGCGACTTAACTTCTGAGGTCATCAGTCGCCTAGAACTTAGAACTAATTAAACCTAACTAACCTAAGGACATCACACACATCCATGGCCGAGGGAGGATTCGAACCTGCGACCGAAGCCGTCGCTCGGCTCCAGACTGTAGCGCCTAGAACCGCACGGCCACTCCGGCCGGCGCCCTTTATTACCATTAATATGGCATTAGAATGTGCTAAAATTAATATTGTTTGTTGAAAGGATCTAACAAATATCTCAATTTTGTGTTTCACTGCAAAAAAGTTCAGAACTGCAACTGTTGAGAGTTATATGTTCATGCTTGCTAAGTGTTTCACTGATATAATGAAAGTGTGTTTAGTTTGCTCTGCAACAGTGGTCAAGATTAAGGGCCCCCCTCCACTGAAAGTAGTTCAAATGCACAAAGTTAGTTAATTATAGCAAGTTTCAATTACTCTTGCTACCCAAGTGAAATTCTGTACAATATTGGGCTCCTCTTGTGTATTAAAAGTGCATATTAATGGCGTAACAGGATCAACAGTTTGTCTATTGTGCTCATGCTGGACAACGATTAATAGAAAGACCACTATTTATGAAAACAATAATTTCTTTATTCAAAAGACAGTGAGAAGTAATCTGTTAGTGAATTCCATTTAATTTTCATTCTAAGTAGAAAGGTGTCTAGGAGTGAAAGACTTAATCTATGCACAGTAACTAAATTTGCTGTGGACCATATCCATATTTCATGTCAGATAGGAATTTGTTTGAAAAGTAATATTAAACCTATGTCCAATTTACGATTCTACAGTGAATATTAATAGTAAAGTTATTGAGACCATTCAGTTTGACTAAGTCCTCAAGGTAATAGTGTGTTCTGTTATCTGTTATATTCAGGCAAATAGTTTGTTCTGATCTGGTAGCTCCAACCTTAACGTGAACATACTGTATTCAGGTGCCAGATTTCATTACACTCGCGTGTGGCAAAGTATAGGCTGTGTTTGTCCGTTAAAGTTACTCATGCCTGAATGTCAATCATTCTCATGCCTAATTAGGCTGGCGACCGTTTTCATTATTCTTTGAGCAGTGTAGCTTGGTAAAATATTCTTTGTTACTGTTTAAATATTTACGTAATTCTGACTTTCACTTCCTATAAGCCACCGCTGTTACGTACAACACGGTCAACATAACAAAATTCCTCTCAGAGGGTAACACTGCTCTGTTGCTTTATACCATAATTGATTTAACTAGATAGTTTTATTTCACGATCTGCTTCCAACTTTAAGGTTATGGTATAGCAGTAGCAGACCTTAGTGTTACGTATGACGCAGTATAATCTCCTGTTCACATGATTTTCTTTCAGACATTGTGCTATTGAAACAACACGATGTAAAGCTGCGTAGGATTCCGCTACCAGAGGCATTTGACGTGAAAATTGTACAGAGTCATATTGTAAATAACTATCACTAACGTTTCGGCCACTGCAACCGCGGTCGAAACTATACGATAGTTATTTATAATATGACGTGATACAATACCCAAGAGACATTTACGTTATATATGATGTATGTATAACGAGAATATTAACGACAGTTTTGCAGCCAAGTGGACGGCTACCTGATTATGCATTAAATGTAAGTAAGATTTAAATATATATTATATTAGTTCTGATGTTATTTAACGCTCTAAATCCTAGTAGCACTATCCAGAGAGCTCATACTCCGACTGCGGTTATATACTAGTAAGTAAACCAATTTGGAACGTTGTGTTTTCGATGTTTTGCGTCAGAGTGTAGGGGATGAGTACTTCAAAAAAGTTGTTTTTTTCTAACGTTCAGAAACTGCATATTCGTCTCTACTGAGGTAGATAATTAGAGTGAGACTTCATTGGACCGATATTGCCGTTTCACTGGATGCAAATTAACCATCCAATGGCGCTCAATGGGCGACCTACACTCAGCTAGTCGGCAGATTGCGCCCGAACGTATGACGTCTCCTGGGGCAACGTGAAGCCAGAGGTCGTATTTGAGATTCATCGGCACAAATAATCAGTAGAAAAACAGTGCAAATGGCTTTGTGAAAATAGCTGAGTGATACCGGCAATGCTGTTCGTTTCTCATTTGTCGATGTGGTCATTCTGAGTCAAAACATTACGCTTGGTATGGCTCTGATGCAGACAGCATGCTTGCATAAAATTACAATGGAACGGCTGAACGTACATGAAATTCCATGCATAATTTCTACTGTTGTTGTGGGTGTGCATCTAGGACTGTGCTTGGTCCATTCTAATGCTTTTCTTCGTGTTTTCTTTCCATCGTTTGTAAAAATAGAGAAGAAACGTGATCGTACCATTCAATGAGCGCAGTAAAAATAAAGAGGAGAATATAAACAATTAAAAATGAATAAATTTATGAGGAATGTTTGAAGTAACTGTTGTCCTGTCGTATTCGCTATTGAAATGTAACAGGTACTCCAACAACTAACATTAAAAGCGTCATAGTAAAATCACTATCTCGCTAACATCTGGTTCCCTGTCAGTGTGAACGTCTACATAGTTATTAGGGGCTTCAGTAAATAGGGTGGACCCGAACTCCACCGACAAAATTTCGTAGGCTGTTGAGGAATCACCTCTGTGTAATTTCGTAAAACGGACCCGCTGTCTCCCGTGGCAGAAAAATTCCCTTTTTTTACCCCAATCATCTTCATTTCTGTGAAACTATCATCACATCAAGGAAAAGGCTCGAATAAGCAGTCGCCAAAACATACGAGACAAAACACATAGTAGGCCCCTAAATACAGCCAATGCTCCATTTTTTACCTGTTAGGACTCGTCAGCTGAAGGGGCAATCGAGCCGCTACTGGTCAGCCCTGCATGACTCTGCTCGGTCATGCATTCGCTCTGTGTCTCGTGTACGAATTACCGAGCACGAGCGGCCTTCGCTATTGCCCTGCCTTGTCGCACTGCACAAATTGAACGCTTGTCTCACTCCTTTCCTTCTTCTCTCTCTCTCTCTCTCTGTCTTTTTCTACTGTTCTGTCTCTTCCTATTTTTGACACAAATTTAATGTTTCTCAGAACGCTTTCAAGAAACAATTTATTTTCTACAGCTCTTGGAAAAACGTTCAGTATTTCAGTACATTCATGGCGAATTAGGTAAGACCCATTTCCAAACAGAAATATTTTGATCGTCAGTAATAGGAAACTACATACACATTAAATATAGAATATTCCTGAAATCCACTGCTATGTTTATAAAGAAAACATACGTACAATATTATACTCATATATGGACAAGTAGCTGCAAGGGCAACAGTCTGGATGATTGACTGATCTGGCCTTGTAACAATAACCAAAACGGCCTTGCTGTGCTGGTACTGCGAACGGCTGAAAGCAAGGGGAAACTACGGCCGTAATTTTTCCCGAGGGCATGCAGCTTTACTGTATGATTAAATGACGATGGCGTCCTCTTGGGTAAAATATTCCGGAGGTAAAATAGTCCCCCATTCGGATCTCCGGGCGGGGACTACTCAAGTATTTGTATGGAGTGTAGCTATGTATGGAAGTGAAACATGGACGGTAAATAGTTTGGACAAGAAGAGAATAGAAGCTTTCGAAATGTGGTGCTACAGAAGAATGCTGAAGATTAGATGGGTAGATCACATAACTAATGAGGAGGTACTGAATAGGATTGGGGAGAAGAGGAGTTTGTGGGACAACTTGACCAGAAGAAGGGATCGGTTGGTAGGACATATTCTGAGGCATCAAGGGATCACCAATTTAGTATTGGAGGGCAGCGTGGAGGGTAAAAATCGTAGGGGGAGACCAAGAGATGAATACACTAAGCAGATTCAGAAGGATGTAGGTTGCAGTAGGTACTGGTAGATGAAGAAGCTTGCACAGGATAGAGTAGCATGGAGGGCTGCATCAAACCAGTCTCAGGACTGAAGACCACAACAACAACAACATATGGACAACTGTAACGTCTCCCACCCTTCACTCGTTTTCAAGAGAAGAAAATTTAAAGTTACTGTTGATCAGCAGTAGATCTGAAGTGGTCTGGATTTAACTGGTTGTGGCAATTTTTATGGTTCCGTACCGCAATCGATAAAAACGGAAGCCTTCTAGGATCACTTTGTTGTCTGTCTGTCTACCCGTCTCTTAAAATCCCTCTTTCTCAGGAACGCGTAGAGCTATCAAATTGGAATTTATTTCAAACACTGAGGTCTACAGTCCCTTACAAACATTTAGGCTTCTAAGTCAATGCTGTTAAAGTATATGGCCATTTACCTCTCGTATTTTGATACTAGCGAACTCACGCATCAAAACCTATAGATGAACTATCTACGTACTTGTTGGGCCTGGTAGTTTAGCGGTAAGGCGCGCGCATAGAAACAGAAAGGCAGTTAACTCATAGCCGTGATGCGAAGCAGACGCGTTGCACACGTTCCTAGATAACAGAACGCAGCATGTCATTCTCAATGGAGAGAAGACTTCCGACGTAACAGTGATTTCAGGTGTGCCGCAGGGGAGTGTCGTGGGACTATTGCTGTTCACAATATATATAAATGACCCTGTGGATAACATCGGAAGTTCAGTGAGGCTTTTTGCGGTTGATGCTGTAGTATATCGAGAGGTTGTAACAATGGAAAATTGTACAGAAATTCAGGAGGATCTGCAACGAATTGACGCATGGTGCAGGGAATGGCAACTGAATCTCAATGAAGACAAGTGTCATGTGCTGCCAATACACAGAAAGAAAGGTCCTTTATCATTTAGCTACAGTATAGCACGTCAGTAGCTGGAAGCAGTTAATTCCATAAATTATCTGGGAGTAGGCATTAAGAGTGATTTAAAATGGAATGACCATATAAAATTAATTGTCGGTAAAGCAGATGCCAGACTGACATTCATTAGAATAATCCTAAGGAAATCCAGTCCGAAAACAAAGGAAGTAGGTTACAGTACACTTGTTCGTCCACTACTTGAATACTGCTCACTGGTGTGGGATCTGTACCAGGTAGGGTTGATAGAAGAGATCCAACGGAGAGCAGTGCGCTTCGTTACAGGATCATTTAGTAATCGTGAAAGAGTTACAGAGATGATAGATAAACTCCAGTGGAAGACTCTGCAGGAGAGACGCTCAGTAGCTCGGTACGGACTTTTGTTAAAGTTTCGAGAACATACCTTCACCGAGGAATCAAGCAGTATATTGCTCCCTCCTACGTTTATTTCACGAAGAGACCATGAGGATGAAATCAGAGAGATTAGAGCCCACACAGAGGCATACCGACAATCTTTCTTTCCACGAACAATACGAGACTGGAATAGAAGGGAGAATCGATAGAGGTACTCAAGGTACCCTCCGCCACACATCGTCAGGTGGCTTGCGGAGTATGGATGTAGATGTAGATGTAGATGTAGACGCTCCGAGCAGCGCTCCGCGGGTGTGTTTTTGTTTACGTTTTAGCGCACGGTACTGCGTCGCAATCGTCCTTTAATTACTGATCCGCGATGGTGTTATCTTACAGCCATACTAATATAAAGATCACCTTTCAAGCGGAATGTGCACGACCTCGAGCGCACGATGTATAAGAGCTTATACGTGATAAAATTCATCTCACCCCTCAAGATGTTGTAAGAATTCATATCTCCATCACGGGCGTGTACATCAAAGATCGGACCGAAAAATTTATGTTAATGCTGGGTGACGTTTCACCCAGGGATTGAAATTCAAGCAGCCTGATCGCCATGTCAGAACTGTTTTGGTTTGCCACACAGGGTTCGGCCTCCGCACCGCGCGTGTTTTCGAACTTCCTTTTGACCTTACGGCAACATAATCAGTCGCGTTGCAGAAAAACGGAAGACCTTCGAGACCTACCACGTCTGTTTATCATGCGTCAGGTCAAACTTGAACTGACGAAGCTCGCGCCTTCTTATTTGTTGATTGGTGGAGTGTGGGCGGTCGTAATGTGCAACAGTCAGCAGCGAACTTGTACGGGCTGTGGCCAGGAAGGTCACGTTCTGTCGGACTACCTCTGCAGACGCCTGATACAGATGCCGGTACGAGAAGTCGCACCACCCACGACACCTGTAGTAATCCTCGTCACCTACGCTTAGGTTGTCAAGGTGACAGATGTCCTTCTGATCTGCCATCGTTGCCAGACACTGTTTGGGCGGCCAGTCTTCAGATTCCCTCTCCAATACACATCATGGGAATGAAACCCTCGGGCGCCTTTCAGAACCCGAGAAGCGACGCTACATTTGCGATGGAGGTCGACTCGGGTGTCTTACCGACATCTGCTTTCCTTCCAGTTGGGATGGCGTCGATACGGAAAAACACGTTCAGAAGGTCAGGAGAAAACGCAAGAAATGCAGTCGTACGCCATCTCACGATTGTCTCCGCAGCATGGTCACGTAGGATGATGAGCCGATGCTGTAAAGACATAGCGATATTGGGAGACCTGTTGCTGAGCGTGCCTTCTTCCCTACCTACGTCAAGTGTTTCTCCCCCAGAGCCTGTGCAGCATTCCTCTCCATGTCCTGCGCACTCTGCTGACTAGCCGTCTCCAGAGGTCGCCGGATTGCGGCGGAATCCTGACGAATCTACATCTGGACAACGCACTGGTGCTGCTTCTCTTCCTTGGGCGGACAGTGTAGAGGAGGAATCGGAATAGCCTGTGCATACTGCGGGTGGGCGAGTTCTGTCAGCTGTACTCCCTGCTTTCTCCTCACAGTGACCGCCAAAGCTTCGACTGTCTTGTGTGGTCTGCCCCAGCTAGATGTCACTGGTAGATCCCCTGTCTCGGTAGCAGCAGTGCCAGAACAGAGTTATCGCCTACCTACGACCAATGCCAACGCTATCCGTGCCCCACAAAAAGTGGTGATGCTCCACGATACACTTCATGTGGTGGACTTAGACGTGACCCTCTTACAAGAAGTGTTTACTGGTGGTTTTCTTAACCCATTCGGGCGTATCCCTTTCGTTCCCCCATGCGTCAGATACACCGGTAAAAGCGTGGTGAGCCTCATCCTTCAATGATTACCCTTTGACGACAACCAATATCTACTGGATGCGAGAGGCGCAGTTTTCACGCTCTTCGGTGTCCGAATTATTAACATCTACACTTCTTCAGTGGGAGCATTTTGCCTTCTACGTCTAGTCGGTCTTTTTTTTCGTAGAGCAGCAACAAGCACTGGCGCAGGCTGACGATTTTAATTCCAACCTCCGGCACAAAGATCAGCTGCTACATCATGTGCATTGAGCAGAGCTTGCTTTGATCATCGACCAACTTGTGGACACATGGGAACATGTTCATGGTAACCGCCTTGCTTTCCCGCCCTACATCACCTATTCTTCCTGTGTACTTGATCGCTTTTATATCTCGCGTTCGCTGGTGGGAGGAAACCGACTGCCTGAAATTTGTTCTGTCGTTTTTTCCGAGTTTGTGCTGAATTTCTGCACACTAACACTCGACATTCAGAGAGTGCAGTATGGAAGGTTCGTTTGGAAGCTGAATGTGGCCCTCCTGGAGTCTCCCAGACTGGCAACAGCTTATGACTCGTGGCTTGGGATTCATGCTTACGCATGTATAATGACGTGTTGGGTGTCCTGCGCGAAATCTGCCCCCCGCCGGGCCATGATGGCATATGGCAGAGACTCGGCAGCTTGGAGGAGACAATTACTCAACTTTTATTGCCAGCTGTTGAAGGAATGCACTATGATGCCTTTTTCGTTCGAAGGATGTACAATAGTGAACCGGACCAATGCACAAATCACAGCCCTCAAGCACCGCCACCTTGAAGGGACAATGATGTGAGCCCACACTTTTGACCATAGCTTTGCAAGCTCCATTGATGTACCACCTTCTGGCATACAGGCGACGACGGCGCCAGACCATGATTCAAACCACCACTGATGAAGAAGCAGGCAGCATGACGCCCAATGCGACATTAGATGCATCCTTCACGCCCATTGTGTTACCGCCCCCATTAATCGGCTGTCATCGCAGACATCTCTTGGCTCACGTTTGGGACGAGGCATTGATATTGGTGGCACCAGTAACAAAAGATGAAGTCATCGACGTCATCCAAGCGGGAGCTGCTAACAAGACACCTGGCCCTGATGGCACCCGCTCAAATTTTATAGTGCCCTCTGACGTGCTTTCCTGCACGGGGTGTTATCTGCAGTGAACTGATGTCCCCAGTGGTGAAGGTCCCCATTGCCTTTGTAGAGGGCCTCATTGTCCCAATTCACAAACGCCAAGGGTGGTCCACACATCAGAGATTATCGCCCATTACGCCCCCCCCCCCCCCCCGCTATAAATAACGATATGAAGGTCTTTACACGACTTTTGGCTCTATGACTCAACAGGCTGTCATGTCGTGCTGGGCGGAGCATACAACATTCGGACAGCGCTCTACCACTACAAGGATCTGACTCCCCATGCTCGAGCCCAAAATTTGCCCATGGTTTTGGCATCCTTATACTTCAGCCAGGCTTTTGATAGTGTCGATAATTCATTTCAATTGAAGACATGAAGTCTGTAAATGAGTCTGCAATCATTTTACTTTTGGCACTCTTACTTCCACAAGTCCGTCTTGATCACACAGATTTCTTTAGACTTTTATTACCGGTTTCGGCTTACCGCTATCTTCACATCGTTGCAATATTCTGATAACAAATCATCGTCAAGTTAAACATGTATGTACACGGTACGTGCTCAGCAGAAAACAAAAACACCACAGAACCCTATAAACAACACAGACACTTCAGAGCACACAAAAACACAAAACAGGAATATTCAAGACATTACTAATGGAAATAAATAGTACACTCTAACACACGAACACAAATCAACACACAGAATAGCAAATATACTAAACGAACAAGGATTACACACTGCTTACAGAACAAGAACTATCATTCCAATCATATTTACAAACAACAATAGACAACCCAGATAAATACCAAGGAGCACATGTTTACCTGAAATTTCCTGACAGATTAAAACTGTGTGCCGGACCGAGACTCGAACTCGGGACCTTTGCCTTTCACGGGCAAGTCCTCTACCAACTGAGCTTCTGTGAATTTTGGAGGGTAGGAGACGAGGTACTGGCAGAATTGAAGCTGTGAGGACGGGTCGTGAGTCGTGCTTCGATAGCTCAGTTTGTAGAGCACTTGCCTGCGAAAGACAAAGGTCCCGAGTTCGAGTCTTGGTCCGGCACACAGTTTTAATCTGTCAGTAAGTTTCATACCAGCGCACACTCCGCTGCAGAGTGAAAATCTCCTTCTGGACATATATACCTGTTTCAGTGTGAAGAATGTAAATCAGTATATCTGAAAGCGACAGACAAAAATTTCAAAACTGGGTATAAAGAACATATAAGAATCTGCAAGTGCGAAAATAGCCATTCTTCCTTTGGTGAACACCGGATGAAACATGGGTATGAACCATCCAGTGTGGCACAGGACGTGAACATTAATAGATTGAACAATCACAACAAATGGCTTCTGACACGACAAGAAAATTTCCTGATGTAGAGAGCTCTTGCAATGAAAAAGGAAGTAATTAATGAGCAAATCAATATAGCAATAACTCACTGAACATGTTAGCCACTAAAACAATAACAAACAGAAACGTAAAACACAAACAGAATAAATGATTAATTAATAATTCTCTCTCTCTCTCTCCCTCTATCTCTCTCTCAGACACACACAGACACACGCACACACATACACACACACACACACACACACACACACACACACACACACACACACACACACACACACGCATGCACACTCTGTCTCTTTCTCGCACGAACGCACAATGAATGGTCAGCATTAAAGCACCACTGCCACTGTGCGGGGCGTCTCCAGATACGTCTTCGTCCTGGAATTTCACTGACTGGAGTAAAATTATCTCCACTGATAAGTCTCACTTCGAACTCATATCCGATGACCAGCGAAGAAGCGTCTGGAGATGCCCTGGACAGTTGTGGGGTACCAACCTGACTGTCACCCACCACACGTCCCCACAACGAGGAGTGATCGGGGCTGCCATTTATTTTCATAGCAGCAAACCTTTGGCTGTCATCCACCGCAACTTACAGCACAGCAGTACGTCGACGGTATTCTGGCCCCTTCTTTTCTTCGCCCTGGGCTTCCATTCCAGGAAGATACTGGCCGCTGGCACAAGGCGAGAGTTTCTACGGCTCGTCTTCGTGCTTGCCAAACCGTACCTTGGCCAGCTAGGTCGTCCAATCTGTCGTCAATTCAGATCTTTTAGAGCATTATGGGCAGGACTCTGCAACCATCACAGGATTTTGACGCACCAGCTGGACAGCACTTGGCAGGAAATCCCTCAGGAGGACATCCTACAATTCTACCAATGAACGTAACTGCTTACATTCCGGGCATATTGTATATCACCTATAGCACAGTTGCTCTTTTAGCACCACCCTGGGGTCACGTGTAGAGTAATTTAGGTTATTCCTACGGACGTGAGCAACGAGCTGGAAGCATGAATGGTCAACAAAAAGATTGGGAACAAGAGCCCATCACCTTAATCCCACAAAGAAGCCAAAAGGTTTTGACCTACCGAGGAAACTGGTGCCGCCTCAACAGGTTAAGGACTGGACATGGTTGTTGTAGCTACTTCAGGTACAAATGGGGCTGGATCAGTTCACCAATGTGTGAATGTAATCAAGAAGAGCAGACAATTGAATATTTAGTTCAACGCTGTCCACTTCATTCATACCATGGAATTCCCGATGACTTGTTCACTCTCGCACCCAGCTTAATTAACTGGTTGAAAAACACGGACTTTAAGGTTTAATCTTGTCTTATATCATATATGTATATTGTACAAAATCATTTGCCATACTGCACCAGGCGAACGGTCTACCCGACGGGAGGCCCTAGTCACACGACATTTCCATTTCCAACTGTATATTGTATAAAATCACCATACGATTAAAAATAAAAACTGCTTTCATGGGGGCCAGAGGTGCATCAACGCGTTACTGACTTGCTCAATTTGTGAAGTTCTTTCCCTTGAATAA
Source organism: Schistocerca piceifrons (assembly GCF_021461385.2). NCBI lineage: Eukaryota > Metazoa > Arthropoda > Insecta > Orthoptera > Acrididae > Schistocerca > Schistocerca piceifrons. The sequence goes on along the minus strand of NC_060140.1, from coordinate 897,291,292 downwards.
ATCATCCAATTTTGCTGAAACTGTAGTCAGTTGTCTGACTGTACATGCACATCACATCTGCCGATTTCGATCCCATTCGGATAAATCCTTCGTGGTGCTTCGTTCTTGTTTTTTTTCCCCTTAGAGCGTGCTTCCGCTCGACTACCATTAGGACACGATCCAGTCTACTGCCGATTATGACTTTATAGTGTGTCTAACTGAAGGATTGTAACGGTTTCCGCAAACCCCAAATGCTGCGCTCAGGGCTGTGTGAATACGGAGATGACGCTGGCAGAAGTGGAATACGGCTATTTTCTGTAAGCGGTGTGGGTCCTCCAGCGGCATACGTATCGCGCATCGCCCACCGCTCCCCCGAGATCGCTTTGACTGCGGCACGCCCTTAACAGGCGGTGCGCGATATGAGGTCCTGGGAATGGGGGCGTGACGTGAATACGGCGGGCCGGCTCTCCAGATAGCAGCCATCCACTCCCGCCTCGCGGCGCGCAAGAGAGACACTTGCCAGGCCCCTCACAGCGGACTGCTCCAACTGCAGACGTGCCTTTTTTCGCAGACATAGCGTAGCCGGCACCATCTCAAAAGAGTATTGCCTCTTGCCACTTTCAAAAAAATTACCAGCTATCATTCGATAGTGAGGTTACAGTTAAACAACTGTTCCAACAGTTCACCAAGACATTTAGACACCTAGATTCTAAATCTTCATTTACATACGCAATCTGCAAGCCACTATATGGTACATGATAGAGTCTATATTGTACCGGTAATAGTCATTTACTTTCCTCTTCCACTCGCAAACAGAGCGAGGAAAAATCGGCTGTCTGTATCCCTACGTTGAAATGAAATGGCTCTAAACACTATGGGACTTAACATCTGAGGTCATCAGTCCCCTAGACTTAGAACTATTTACACATAACCTAAGGACAGCACACACATCCATGCCCGAGGCAGGATTCGAACCTGCGACCGTAGCAGCAGCGCGGTTCCGGACTGAAGTGCCTAAAACCGCTCGGTCACAACGGCCGGCTGTATGCCTACGTGCAAACCCAAATTTCTCTTATAGTAGCTTCGTGATCCTTACGTAAAATACACGTCGACGGCAACATAATTGTTCTGCAGTCAGTCTTAAATGCCACTTCTCGAAATTTCCTCCGTAGTGTTTCGCGGAAACAACGACGTCTGACCTCTTGGAATATCCTTTTGAGTTTATGAAACGTATACATAATTGGAGAATACTCAGTATTGTAGAACACTCAGTATAATGTCGCTTATTGAAACTGAACTACACTTCTCGAACAATCACTATATACACACAAAAACAAAACTTGTAGACAACCATTCATCAAGAGTGTCGGTGAGGTCCGTCGGAGCTGGTCCTAGCTCGGCGAGGAACTGGCTGTACTGCTGCTGCGCTGACCTTATAAAGCTGGCGGAGGCCGGCGGAGTACTGCAACTTTCCCTGTGTCTGTGAGGCGACCTCTGCAGAAAAAGGTTCGCGTTACTCTCTAGCAAGTTCTGTTTGTTTTGAAGAATTGTTTTCCTTCTGGTTGCGCCTGCAAGTGCTTGTGTATGTTATATGGTACACAGAGGTGTCTTGAGTGTAGTCTGCTTGGAAGGGGCCGTCTGTAGCAGACGTAGCAGTAATACTCACGTGTTGATCAGATCTACCGGTAACAAATCTAGCAGCCAGCCTCTGAATTGCTTCGATGTCTTCCTATCATGTGATCCGTTGGAGACACCAAACACTAAAGCAAAACTTAGTAATGGGTCGCACTAATGTTCTATACGTGGTCTCCTGCACAGATAAACCAAAATTTCTTAAAATTCTCCCAATAAACAGAAGTCGACCATTCGCCTTCCTTGCTACAGTCCTTACGTGCTCGTACCATTTAATTATGTCTGGATATCTAATCAATGTGACTGCGTCAAGCGGCACATAACTATCGGATTGTTTTTCCTATCCATTTGCATTAACTTGCATTTTTCTACATTTACAGTAAGGTGTCATCCAAATAGAAATTACAAATTTTATTAAGGCATCTGGATTCATCCTACAGATACTCAGGTACGACACCTTCCCGTGCATCACAGCGTCATCAGCAAACAGTCGCCGACTGCTGTTCATCCCGTTCGTCACATCATTTATGTATATAGTGAATAAGAATAGTCCAATCACACTACCCTGGTACACTCCTAAAGATACCATTGCGTCTGGTCAAGTCTCTCCGTCAAGGACAACGGACAAGGTTCTATCACTTCAGATGTGTTCGAGACACTCACATATCTGGGAATCTATACTGTACAGTGGGGCACTGTGTCGAAAACCTTCCGGAAAACTAGGAATATGGAATCTAGCTGTTGCCCTTCATCCTTGCTTCGCAGACGCTGTGGAGATGACGTGCAGCCCACGCCAAACAAGGGAATATCTGGGTGATAAGAGGCCGTTTACCCACGACCTCCTGATGGTGTGGTTTCCTGCACTGCCTGCCTGATGTGCGGAGGAAACATTACATATGTTTCGTGCAAATCAGCGTAGCGCAGCGATAACGGTTCGTGGCTACCGCGCTGGCGGTGCCGTGTTCGAATCTGCTCGTGTACGTTTTTTCTCAAAATCTATGGGATTTTTCAATTTTATTTCAAAGAATATCAACAAACAGTGTAAGGCGTGCGAAATTATAAAGATATATTCAGTTACTAATTTTTTCAAATATTCGTTCAGTTTGTGGGTCGCATCATATTCTCCCAGTTCATCTTCTTCGTTGAAATCTATCAGTTCATCATCCTGTATTGCGATACATAGCTTATCGCCAATTGCAGCGGAAATGGCAGAGATCACGCTAGGCGGTGTATTCGTTACGAGTAATGTTACGGATATACGAAGTGCATAGTGAACTTCAAAATCAATTTTCTCAAAAACCAAGGCCCGACGGATAGCCAGGACAGCCAAGTACTCAGGGTAAGTGCCTCTACAACATATTTGAAGCGCATCAAAATCCGTGATTTGCAGTACGGAGGGTCAACCTTGTACGAGGCGGATACGACAAATATACTCTATGAGAGTGTTGCTTCCGTCACGAAGTGCGACGTCAGAACTATGTCTCTGGTGCCTCGCGTTTCCTAAAACCAAATAGTCCTCAGATCCTCAATTTTCTATTCCATTCTTTTGTATATTATTCTAATCAGCATCTTGGATGGATGAACTTTTACTCTGATTGTGCGACAGCATCTTTTACATTACATTACAATAGTAGTATTCCATGGCTCGCATGGGTAGTGGGCTCTGGGATGTGGGATGAAGTCAAAGAAATAGGTTTAGTTAAAATATGTACAATACAGTAACTTAGTAACCCCAGATTTCTCCATGTTAAAACAGCAAATTAAAACTTTCCGGAAATGATGAGAACTGGGCTCGTAAGTTGGTACATTCAGTGAGAATAACTTTACGATCAATAACAAATGGACTAATATTTTTACCGTCTTATGCTTACAAATGTCTAAGCTTATTCTATGACACTTGTGATCTACCACCTGCACCACCACTCGCCGCTACTGCCATCTATTGTAAAGCAGCGCAAGCAAAGTTGTAAACCTAACACATAAATAGCATTATTAACAGTGGCTGGTTGCTGAATTCTTCTTTGTAACAATCAGTTTGTATTTTGTACACAGCCACGGTCTCAAAGATGTCAGTTTTCGACAGAATAGCAGGAAGAAGGTTTATGTTCCAAGTGCCATTAGTGCTGCACCACTACGATTTTTTTACTAGCTTAGACTGCATCGCGTGCATATATTTTTTTGTTTTTCTTTAATCGAATTTTTAAGGAGAGTTGGAACGCCCTATCCCGACTATGTTAAATTTAGTGAATTGGCTTCCGTGTATTTCAGGAACCACTGCAGCCATTGACATGAAACTTTTACACGACATTAAACTGTATGTTCTGCGACTACTGAACTACAATAACTGCATTTCAGTCACTAATTTCTGAAATAAATTTTTAATTAGACTGTTAAAATTTTGTACACTTTCTTGTACGTTACCCTAAACAATTTTAATTATACGTAAAATTATGTACTTATTTTAGTTCAGTAGATTCAGGATATATATGTTATTACTCCCTGAAAATTTGAATACTCTACTCGAGGTGAATTGTGAGATTTAGGGAAAAATGCAACATACGATGTAAATATTCAGTAACGGCTTCTAAAGTTTCAAAAGACTGTAACTCACTTATTATATGTTTAATTTTTATTTTTGGTCACTCAGAAGCACCCTGCACCGTGCTGTATATCATCCTCTTGATCTTTTCCCAAGTTTTTTCTTCTTTGTGGACTCCTTAGTGGCCAACTGTGTTGCATACTCTGCTTTATCAACGCGAACCTTGTCCATCCGTTCAAGCTCTGATGCAGTTTACTCCATGATTAATTCCCATATGCTGCAGCACTTTCGCTTTACCAATGTGGCCATCATTAAAAGCACTAACAGCATCATTGAACCCCCACTTTAGTGTCTTCATTCCAACAAAAACATTTTTTGGTAAGCGAGACCATATAAGATTATTGAACGACTCATTGGGATTTTGAGTATGACCATGCAGACTCTTCTTCAGTAATTCAGGATTTGCCAGGTTCTGTGAAATCCATGACTGTTGCTGGGATGGAATGTTAATAATGGCTGTATGAACTGTTTGATACTGGGCATTGCGGTAATTGCACCATGAATCATGTCCAGGAGGGCAAAGGTGGTGTGCTGGTTTTTTATCAGTTGAAAGTCTGTGGAAGAAGGTATTCCATACTGCCGACTTCATTTTCAACAAATCCTCATTATTATTTCTGATGGCTATCCCTTAACACTGCTGTAGTTCATCAATTATTTTGTCTGTCAGTCTGCCTCGTATGGTTCAACATACAACGCGTGTTGATACTATGAAAAGATACGATATTGTTTTTGACAGCGCTATCAGTACAAACACGTAATATAACCTTTATAACACAGCAATCCACAGCCATCTATATAAAAAAAATTACCGACTTTCTTCGATTTTGAAGTAAGTGACGTAAAAATTTTAACATTTCCAACCGGTGTAGATTATATTTAAAAAAATGATATACTGCCCATGTGAATATATATAAATATATATATATATATATATATATATATATATATATATATATATATATATATATATATATTTATTTATTTATATAATTTTATTCGGCTAATTGCAAATTTTATAATGAGATAAAAATCCGAAAATGTGAAAAAGATTTCTTTTCCGTTATAATTCCCCTTGAGTCGTTCACAAATTACGACACTTTCTAAACGTTTCACGCTAATTTAGACCATACAAGCATGGTCTTTTCCGAATGTACTTCCGACCAAAAAGGGATTCTGGTAGCTGGAGTCCAAGATTTTTGTTAATCATGCCTTTTGCGTTTCTTGTGGCGCTGTTTCCACAGAAAATTTCATGCCCTAACATACATATCTTTAAACTGAAATACTAGTTTTCATAGATTTAGCTTTAAAATTTTTTAATGTAACGAAAAATTTTTTTCAATAAATTTCATCTCCTATTTCACCCCCTTAGGGTTGAATTTGCAAAAACACTGAAATACGTATTTTTTTAATTCCCAGCTGAGAAGTCAAATACCAATTTTCATAAATTCAGCTTTAAAAATGCTTTAGTAGTTATTTGATAGTGATTTATTTTCAAAAAAAGTTTTAACCCAATATTTTACCTCATGAATGACTGACTTTCCAAAAATGCCGAATACGCATTTTTTTTATTTTTGACTGAGAAACTAAATATCAATTTTCCTATTTCTAGCTTCAGAATTGCTTTAATAAAGGCATACTTTCAAAAAAAATTCATCTCCTGTTTTACCCTCTTAGGGTCGGTATATTATCCTTCCTTTCTGTGGTTATTAGTAATAATAATTATAATTATTATTAAGTGAAACACAAGAAAGGGCTAGGTGGACAAAGATAAATATTAAATTATGTTTCAAATGAGCGCCAGGCTCCCTACAAATTATTTCAAATGCTTTCGGCGAAATGTAATGCACGCTAAGTTCACTGACCTAGAATAAATCGCATATTTGAAAGTATGTATTTTTGACGTAATAAAATTAGTGAAGTTTTACACTTTAGTTAATTGAATAACTTGAAATGATTCTTTCTGCTCCAGCTGTGGTGATATGTTACACAAAAAAATAAATTTAAATACGCCGCATAATGGCGGCCATTTGTTGCCAGTCAAAGATCACCGCTGCTCGCTTCGCAGAGACTGAAAAAAATGCTAAATAACTTCTTGCAATTATTAATTCAGGAAGAATTGTTTGCATGGGTTCTTTAAGTAACACAATGCACTCACTTTTTGTAAATATATTTCCTCTAAGCAGAGAATACACACTTGAATGATTCGCTACGTACGAGAAGAAATAGATCAAAAGCTACCGCTTTACAATAGTAAGCGTACCTTACATACAGCAGAAGAAATGATCTTACTCAAAGTGATTTTAAATGTCTTTTTTCTCTTATATACAATGACAAAGATAATAATGTTAGTTTCGAGAACGTTATGCACTACGATCTCATCTAATATGAATAATGTCTTTTTATTACATTGCAGTCCGCAGCTCGTGGTCGTGCGGTAGCGTTCTCGCTTCCCTCGCTCGGGTTGCCGGGTTCGATTCCCGGCGGGGTCAGGTATTTTGACTGCCTCGTGATGACTGGGTGTTGTGTGATGTCCTTAGGTTAGTTAGGTTTAAGTAGTTCTAAGTTCTAGGGGACTGATGACCATAGATGTGAAGTCCCATAGTGCTCAGAGCCATTTGAACCATTTTATTACATTGCAATCGATATAGTCTTTCTTTGAAGCTAATTTAATGCACTTCCATAATTAATTTGTCGTTTATGTCCATATAATATTATTCACAGGCGTTTTATTATTTACCTCAAATATATCGGCTTGAATATTTAAAAAGGGACACTATATCGGGACTTCGAACAATCGCTTCTTAAGCGTTGCCTACAGGCAGTCAGTGAGTGAGTCAATCAGCCTTTCGAGTGCGGAGATAATACAAGTACAGAAATGCAATATTACGTTGTTAAGTAGCAGAAGTGCAGTCTATAATAACCATTTGTTACATTGTTTCAGATTTTGGACCTTCAGAGGAACGTACAGCCCAGCGCTACCTATTAACACATGGTTGCAAGTCTTTCGCCAAAGTTTGGGGGCTGGATAAAGTCAAGGACCACGCAGCAAGGTACTGACAACACAAAATTGTAACACTTTGAACGCTTTCCACTCCCACACTTCAGTTACGTCAATAGGCTTTATAGTGTTCCATTACGTGTCATTACTCTGAATAATGTTACCTGGGACAATAAAGTAATTAGCTACCAGCTGAAACGCCCCGCAAAGCCTCAGTCGCCCTCTCTGCCAGTGAGCTCCCTACCTCCGCAGCTCCAGCAGTCAGCAGTCGGCAGTGCTACTCCCACAGGCATCTGCTGACTGGCGCGCCGCGCCCGCAGAACGCGTTCCTGGCGCCGCCGTGGAGGCCGAGGCGCCCCCAGGCCGTCGCTCCTTTGTTCGGGACGCGGCGCACCCGTCCATTTGATTCCGGCTGATGTGTCTGCCCGCCGGGATCGATCCCGGGACAGCGGAACGCGCTCCACACGCGCTTTGTTCGGAATTCCTCTCGTATACCGAGTCACCCATTGTGTTGCATCTCACTTAATAACGCGGGAGTGCCGCGCCAGTCGCAGGGAATTACTGTGCGGTTCTGACGATCTCTTCCCTCACATTCCACACAGCTGCGGAGAAAGCTGTAATAGACACGTGTGGGTATAAACCGAGGTGGCATAACCCATTCTATTCCTCCTATTATCGCGTCGGGCCTCCTTTCGCACTGCGTAGTGCGGCAATTCGACGTGGCATGGTCCCAATAAGTCATTGGAAGTCCCCTGAAGAAATTTTGAGCCATGCTGCCTCTATAGCCGTCCATAAATGCGGAAGTGCTGACACTGCAGGTGACCTCTCGATTATGTCCCATAAATATTCAATGGGAGTCATATGTGGGTGGCCAAATCATTCGCTCGAATTGCACAGAACGTTCTTCAAACCAGTCACGAACAACTGAGGCCCGGTAACATTACGCTTTGTCATCCATAAAAATTCCATCGTTGTTTTGGAACACGAAGTCCATGAGTGGCTGCATTTGGTCTCGAAGTAGCCGAACGTATCTATGTCCAGTCAATGGGCGATCCTGTTGGAACAGAAGACGCAATCCATTCCATGCCAACGAAGCCCAAAAATGGTTCAAATGGCTCTGAGCACTATGGGACTTAACATCTGAGGTCATCAGTCCCCTAGAACTTAGAGCTACATAAACCTAACTAACCTAAGGACTTCACACACATCCATGCCCGAGGCAGGATTCCAACCTGCGACCGTAGCGGTCGCGCGGTTCCAGACTGAAGCGCCTAGAACCGCTCGGCCACAACGGCCGGCTCAACGAAGCTCACAACATTATGGAGACACTGTCAGCTTCCACAGTGCTTTGTTGACAACCTGGATTCATGGCGTCTGCGCCACACTCCAATCCTACCATTAGCTCCCACTAACTGAAATTGGGACTCATCTGACAAGCCATGGGTTGCTAGTAGTTTAGGGTCCAACCAATATGTTTTTGAACCCAGGAGAGGTGCTGCAGGTGATGTCGCGCTATTAGCAAAGGCACTAGCGTCGGTCGTCTGCTGCCACAGCCCATTAATGCCAAATTCCGTCGCACTGTCGCAGCGTTGCTTGTCTGTTAGCACTGACAACACTCTTCTCTCGGTCGTTTAGTGAAGGCCGTCGGCTACTGCGTTGTCTGTGGTGAGAGGTAATCCCTGAAATGTGGTACTCTCGGCACACTCTTGATATAATGGATCTCGGAATACTGAATTCCCAGCGATTTCCGAATCAGTATGTCCTGTGCGCCTCTCTCCAACAACCATTCCGCGCTCAAAGCCTCTTCATTCCCGTCATGTTGCCATAATCAGGACGAAAACCTTTTCACATGTATCACCTGACTACAAAAGACAGCTCCACCAATACACCGCCCTTTTACACTTTGTGAACACGATACTATCGCCATATGTATATGTACATATCGCCATCTCACCTCAGTGTAATCTGTGCACGGTTGTCCATTATCTGTTTTATAATCGTGCTCCATGAGAAATTTTCTCCCCATTAAGTAGGAGTGTCGACCGTCATGTAAGCTCTCCGGCTCGTGAGGTCGTTTGGACTAATGTTGATTATATCTGACATAAATTAGATTACATTTACTTTCATTCCAATTGATCCGTAATGAGGAGGTCCTCCAGGATGTAAAACATGTCAGAAAAACAATAATACATGACAAATATTTACTATTGAAAAAAATAGGCTAATGTACCTTCCACATGTTCCAAGTGGAATTATCGCCATTTTTTAATCAACACTATATGAAAGAACCATTTTACAAACACTAATGCATTGAATTTAAAATAAAAATGTTTTTTATTTATAACCTAATACACATGTAATAGAACTACTATAATACTTATTTACAATGAAAACATTACTGCACTGAAATGGTGCAGAAGTTACATCGTACTTATACACACACACACACACACACACAAATCAGTTGGTTCTACTGAGAAATTCATCAATATAGTAGAAGGAGTTGGCCACCAATAAATCCTTTAGGCGTCACTTAAACTTAATTTCATTGGTTGTTAAGCTATTTATGGCTGCTGGCAAGTTACTGTGAAAGGTCTCTGTTGGATTCCTTTCATGTTAATTTCTTAAATCTGTCGTCATTTACGGCATAAATTCCTCTTCTAAATTTACTGTGGCGTTTCTGACCATCTGGGAGGAGACTGAGTAGTGGAACGTGTTACTTTCACACATAAACAAGAACGATCTGTCACACTACTACACTTTAAAACACAGTTTATATGTTATTCATGTCACACAGTCTCATACGGAACCTACATCCGCTTTCTTTTATATACTGTATATGATAAGATACTGTCAGCCCCCTTCCCTTCTGTGTGAGAGGATGAATGAGCAAATGTATTTCTAGTTGCATGCCTCAGGGTAGCAGACAAGCCTGTCTGCTAGAGAACAGTAGGACCGACGTCAGAACAGGTAGCTAAGCTTTCTAAAAGCAAAGAGGTTTCTATCCTTAGTATGGTCCAGCCCGTCCGTTGTCATGTTGGTATAGGAAGCTGCCCCTCTGCCCACTTCCGTTTGTATTTGTGAGCCACCCCTCAGGAAGGGACCAGTCAGTCTGTCCGTGGCGAGCGTCTGAAGTGGTAAGATCTCCGGCTAAGCAAGTGTCTGGTAAGTCTGTAGGACAATGGATTTCTTAAGTACAGCCTAACTGAAAATTTAATCACCTTTATTTCAGGTTTAGCTCTAAAATATCTAATGTTATCTTAAATTGCAGCGCAGTGTAATTCTCGTGTGAAGTTCAGAATATATTCCGGTAGTTGCATTGTCACTACTTTGTGAGTAAAGTGGAACCACTTGTTGATCAGTAACTCTAACTAAGTTCATCAATCTTAAATACGAATGTGCGTGAGATTATAACATCTCGTCTTGACAATATTTTTCAATATAGCAACTTTTCTTTATGTTCAATCCACGTGAGGTGTACTTTGTGAGACCACTACCACGTTCTTATATAATTGTTTGACCCATCTGGTTAATAGTAAGACGTTAGTAACCTGTTCGAGATTTTTCTTTTGTAAATTGCTTTTCGATATAATTTATTTTAATTATCAAAATTATTGTGGAGTTATAAGCATTGTGTAAACCAAGTCGACCACGTGAAGCATGTGGTGTAATCATCAAAGTAGCACTCAGCTATTCTTTTTGGGAAGATTTCACAGAGAGTTAGCATGAATTTAGTATCCCAGTGTGTGGTAATTACATGACGGACAGGATTGTGCTACGAACGTAATTTCTTTGGGTGAAAATTGAATCGGTTGGTTGTGGTTAATTTCCTCTTGCATGTTCTTCGTGTGTTATTTTATGAATGCAGTGTTGTATGCAGTCTCCCAATCTTGGCTCCATATTTGATGTGTTCCGTAAGATTACCATCTCACATTTTCACAATCCTAAATAAGTCACCAGCTCAGTTACGACTCGAGTTTAATATGCTGAAATTTCAATGATCAACGTTAAAATAAATTTCCAAATATAAACTGATTTATTTCTTTTTATTTAAATTCTCTCTTATATATATATATATAAAAATCACCGGTTGTCGTATGACTATTAAAAGATTATAATTAATGTTAGTCTGGTTGGGAATTTGGTAAGCTAGACTGGATACCTGGTGAAACAGTTGCGCAGTAATGCAAGGTTAATTTCCCCAGACAGCTCACAGCTTTTAACCCACTTTTATTGTCCATCAGTACCGCTTTCATAGAAAAATAAAGTAACAATATTACAACTGAAAATGTGTGTTCCTGAATAATGCACACCTTTTTGTACAAGAGTAAGTTTCTTTAAATCCTTGTGAAGATTATTCTTATTTCTAGTATTGATTCCATGAATTGCGCTTTTGGTTTGTAAAAGCGATATTTTTAATGACAAATTTCATTAAGAAATAAATATATTGGGAAGCAGTAGTTAGTATTCCTACTTCCCTAAACAGGCTTCTGCAGGATGTTCTTGAGTTTACACCACATATAACTCTTACTGCACGTTTTTGTGCCCGGAAAACTTTAGCTTGGTTTGATGAATTACCCCAAAAAATAATCCCATACGACATTATGGAATGAGGGTAAGCATAGTATGCCAGCTTTTTCATTTTTATATCCCCTATGTCTGACACAATTCGCATTGCAAATAGAGATTTGTTATGACACTTCAGCAGTTCTGCGGTGTGCTCCTCCTAGTTGAATTTATTATCAAGCTGTAATCCCAAGAATTTAACAATGTCCACTTCTTCTATCTGCTTGTCATTGCATGTTAGGCATATGCTCGTGGGACACCCCTTACAAGTTCTAAACTGCATGTAGTGTGTTTTTTCAAAGTTTAGTGACAAAGAATTGGCTAGGAACCAATGATTAATGTCCACAAATATTTTATTAGCCGATATTTCTAAGACTACATTTGATTTGCTATTTATTGCAATGTTTGTATTATCGGCAAACAAAATGGTATTTGGTAATGTTACTGATGAAAGGTCATTGATATACACAAGAAAAAGTAAGGGCCCTAAAATGGAGTCTTGTGGGGCCTCACAGGTAATTAGTTCCCAGTGGGATGATGCCTGATAGCTTAATACATGTCTCTATCCTAATAACACCCTTTGTTTCCTGTCAGAGATATAAGATTTGAACCATTTTGCAGAATTTCCTGTTTCACCCTAATATTCTAATTTATTTAAAGGGATATTGTGATTTACACAGTAAAATGCCATTGATAGATCACAAACTACAGCTTCTCAATATCAGAACCCTTTAGAAATCCGAACTGCGACTTTGACAGTCTGTTATTTGAGATAAGATGGTTATAAAGTAGGTTGTACATTACTTTTTCTAAAATTTTTGAGAATGCTGGCAAAAGTGAAATTGGAAGGAAATTTGTTGCTATTTCTTTATCTCCCTTCCTAAACAGTGGGTTAATTTCAGCACATTTCAACCGTTCAGGAAATATTAAACTGATAAATGACTGATTACCCAGATATCTTAATATGTGGCTTAACTCACAATCACGTTGATATATCATAGCCACTACATGTTTTTGATTTTAAAAAATGGTTCAAAAGGCTCTGAGCACTATGGGACTTAACTACTGAGGTCATCAGTCCCCTATAACTTAGAAGTACTTAAACATAACTAACTAAGGACATCACACAGATCCATGCCCGAGGCAGGATTCGAACCTGCGACCGTAGCGGTCCCGCGGTTCCAAACTGACGCGCTTAGAACCGCACGGCCACACCGGCTGGCTTTTGATTTTAAATATATTATGATGGACATTATTTCTGCTGGGGTAGTGAGGGTCAAATTTATATTATGGAAGTTACTTTAAATGTCTGGTCTGAGGTATTCCATAGCAGCATCTACAGAACCTGCACTATCAGCTATGTGTACTGTCAGCTCTCAACATACCTGCAAAACGAAGGACAACAATGCCCATCTTATAAATACACACATCGCCCCGATACATCATGCTATTGTGACCTTGTATCAATCGAAAGGACATACCTGATGCTGTTCGTGAGCATACACATATTTACTATGAGCTGTCCCTACACGTAGAAAACCGCTCTCCAGTGGATTGCAGAACTTCAACTGAAAGCAAAGCACTAACAGGGACGCATTAGAGACGGCTGTGTAAAAGTGGAATGAACGCCCACCATGTCACGAAGGGCAATCGCAGCCAGTTATTGATCTAGCGTCATCATGTTACGCACAGAATTCCTGTGAACTAGGGAAGTTGCTCGGCGTGTACAAGGGAGTCTAAATGATGTGATGCGGAGATGGTATCAGTTCCCATTCATAGGCAGGTTGAGGATTTACACCATACAGGCTGTCAACGCTCGACAGCTGGAAAAGATGATCGATAACCACGACTTTTGAATCAAAGGAACCATGGACTGGGTGCTCCAGAATGGAATTCGGCGACCGAAGAGACTACACAACGTCATGGTTCCCGTCAAACTGTGACGACGCGGTCGCATGATCTGAATCTCCATTACCGACAACCCTGTCGAGCACACTTCGTACACGGCAGTACCATGGACTCCTTTACAGATGAGCAAGAAATCATGGAGAACTGACGCCCAATGATTGACTTCGGGTGTTGTTTACGGACCAAACTCTGACCTCCTTCTATCCTGATAATGAAAGAAAATGTTTTTGGAGAAAATATGGTAATATCGAACGCCTCCAACACAGTGTCCCACATCTGCAATAAGGTGGTGGTGGAATGATGTTCTGGAGTGATCATTGTACACCTCTCGAGGTTGTTGGAGCAATGTCATTGCTCTATGGTACAAGGATGAGATTCTGCTACTGGTAGTGGGTCAGTATTGCCAGTATTTCCGTGAGAGTTTCATCTGGATGCTAACTCACGGCTCATCGTATTTGTTGTTGTGAACATGAGCCTTTAGCATGCTTGGATCACCAGATGAATGGTCATCCTGTGTTCCTGCATCGTCTTGAAACGATCTAAGAGAGCTGCTGGGATTGTCTCCTATGTCCTAGGGCCTACAACAATTCCTTGGAAAACGGCTGATATTATTACTTCTGTTCTACTCGATGACTTTCTGTCAGTTACTACTAAATGTGACCTTTCTGATAGGAAATCACGAGTCCAGTCACACTGTAAGGTGTCAGGCAAATCCTACACCTTCCATGAAAACGCTGACATGATAAGCAAATCCGGCAGTATGTCACATAGCTCCGAATAAATACTGACATTAAATTAACCAAAGTAATACGATCAACGAGTGAGCAAATGGAATACCACAGACTAACACAAGAACGCCTAAATGCATGTCAAACCTTCCCACCATGAAACAGACGCAATTCCGAGGGAAGAAACGAGAACAGAAGCCGAGAGCAGAACTGTGTTAAGCTAGAAGGCCCTACGATAAGAGACGGACACCCATGTCGCCAGCCAACCACCAGGACCACCCCCCAGCCCATGTTAGAAGATAGAGCCCTCCAGAAGTATAGATCTTACGATAACATTAAAAGGGCCACACCAGCTGCTAGTCTTAGCGTCAGACTTTTTCGCATCTCTGTTACGTTTTAAACGTTAAAAACATTGCCCCACCACGAAAAGTATAACGTTTCTCAATGTATAGACAGAAATTTTGTAGGCGGAGCTTAAGGTTAACATTGAGACCCTGACTGGTCAGATGAAAACACAGCCAGATAGTTTTCTTTAACCAACTTCGGTAAATTGTAGTAAGGAGATGTTAGGGGAGAGTTGCTTCCGAGACGGCGAGGTGCGTGGAGCTGTGCCGCCCGCTGCCCCTTGACGAACACCGACAAGGTAATGAACGCACGTGATGCTGCATTTTTGAGCGCATGAGGCTTCACTCACAACTGCAGAAGTCTCATCTGTTACATCCGCTTTTTACGTGATACTAGTGTCGATCGTCAATTGAAGCTCATGGTATTCACATTTGCTACATAAGTTAAAATCTGAAACGCGATGACTTTTCTGTTATATAATTATTGAGAAGCCACATCAGCCATTGTAGTTTACGACAAGTTAGATAAGTAATTAAAGATAAATGAGAGTCACTGTAGACCATTTTGATAGTTTTCTCTTTTGTGAAACTTAATTTAAACCTATATTATATATGTGATATGGCATAGGTCATCCTTCAATCCATTGTAGAACTTGGAAACCCACTCAGGGAATATTCGTTCACATTTTTGTTGAACGCAGTTGGTTTTTATCGTCCTGTATTAAAATATTTCCTTTTATCAACAGTGCAATTTATAAACAATGTTTTGTGAGTAGAATAAAATTTTCAATGGTAAACTTAACTGCTTTTTCGACATTATTTTACCAGCTAACTAAAAATGGGAAAGCCTTGAACCCCTTCCACTAAATTCAGCTAGTATTAAGATTCTTTTACAGGGAGTGCAGTGGAGCTGACGCTGAAATCATTAAGTATTTCGTTATATCATCGCTATTTTCACTGAACTCTTCTGAACTCTACATGTCATGTGTGGTCTGGCGTCTCCTTACCAGCAACAGGTCCCAGGTTCAGATTAGTCAATTCCCTTAAAAAACACGCTCAGAGCATCGTTGCTCGAAAGTGGTAGGGAGACACGACTTAGAACAAACAGACACCATGCAGAATGTTAGAGAATGGCAACCCTGCCAGGATGGTAAAATACCATGATTGAAGGTCGACCACATGCCTAACTAGGTCAGAAAAATTTTTTCCTATAGTTATAAATAGTTGAATACAGTAGCTGCAGTGATAGATAGTAAGAAAGTATTCAATAGAACGTGAGACATTCTAGCGGAGACAATAGCATAATTAAGTTATGAATCTTAATATTGTTAGAATGAATTTTTCTCTCCAATGCAAGCGCACAGGTGGCGGATACATCGTTGACAAGTTGGTTCTGACCCAACAAGTAAGTGAATGGATTGTCAAGTCGTGTGTGCAAAAAGTTTATGAAACGCGTGAGATCGTATGAGCGCTTGTTGACGCGAAGTAGGGTGCGTGATTTGCTTTTAAAACAGAAAATCGGAAAGATTAACAAAGGCAGATCGAGACATTGACCGAATTGAGGTAGAGACCCAGCACGAAGGCGGACAGAGAATAGAGGACAGTACAACAGACGATGCTGTATAGGACAGACAACGCACCATAACGAGGATAATGTACGTCAAGGCATAGAAAACGTAAGTCAGCATACGACAGAGGAGCAGGAAAGTAGAGAGACAGCCGATGAGGATTCTAACTTGTGTCTTGAATACGTAGAACCCATAATACAAGTAATCAGAGCTCCCTCACCACAGAGTACAAGGAATTCGAGCAGAAACGTGTCACCGCACAGTCCAACGCAATCGGTTGCAAACCAACACTTGGGCGAAAACACAGAGCGTAGGACGTCGGAAGAAAACGCTATAGGACCCACCAATCTGGAAGAATTATTACAATTATTGACGGAAACCATGACAAGACAAAATAAAGAAATTGCGAACCAAATTAAAATTCAGAATGCAGAAACGACGAACCAAATTGCAGAAACCACGAGACAAATGCGTAAGATTAAAGAACAAAACAAAAAAATTCTGTTACACCTAAGTCATATTGAAGACGAGGCAAAAGAATCTCGAGAAGTGATAGGAAACTTAGTAACAGGTCACAATCAATTGAGAACAGACATTGACAAGGTACAAGCGGACGTACAAACATTGCATAATGACACTCAGGACGAGATCAAAACATTACGTAACAACACCCAGGGAGAAGTCAAGAAACTAGAGAAACAGATAAACGTAATTACTAGACAAGCAGCAGGTACAGCGTGTGAAATTGTTGAAAACAGTGTGTTACACAAACGTATCACAAAAGCAGCGCTGAAAAGATATGATAACCGCACAGTCAAAATAGAAGCGCAAACGAAGCAACAATTTCAGAAATTACGAACAGAGTTGTTCCAAACCATTGAAGAGCGTACTGAACAAGATCGAACAAGCACTGAGTCTGCAACCACATCCGTATCTGTAACAGCACCGGAAAAACAAGCAATTAACGAAGATACCATGCATTTTCGATTCCAAACACAGGCGGAAAATAATATACGTGAAATCAAACAGCCTGCCCCGCAACAAACACGTTTCGAAATTCTTGATGAACAAACGGCACCACAAACACATGCAGAACCACAAATGTATGTTTCAAGACAGTTTGGATCGTGCAATGAAGTGGTAAGGTTAACTAGACGAGATAACGAACCAATACGTGACAATGGAAAGCCAGGTCGCGGAGAGTACAGTGCAATGCATTCAGCTACACGTTCACAATCGATGGAAGAAAATTATTGCGTACCACTCCAACGATACTACGCAATAATCCAATGGATCTACTACAACCGGAAAGA